>NW_026111598.1:728949-741449 GCF_024679095.1 Eriocheir sinensis
TGTTAAATGGTAAATGTAAATACTGCTACAGCTACTACTACTACTACTACTACTACTACTACTGCTGCTACTATAGAGGGTCCTGCTGACTTTCTATCTATCTATCTACCATCTATCTATCTATATACATCCATCTATTAATCTATCTATATCTAACTGTCTATCTATATGTGTATCTATCTATGTATCTATCTATCTATCTCTATTCTAATGAGAAAAAGAAGGGAAGGAGTTGAGAAATATGAAAGGAAAAGAGAAACAGGATGGAAGGACAGGGAAGGAGTGAAGGAGAAGAAGAAGAAGGAAAAGAAAAGAGGAAGGAAACAATGAAGATAAGATAGTATTATAGGAAAAAAAGAATGAAAGAAGGAAGGAGAGACGGAGAATGGAGAAAAAAAAAGAGAGGAAGGAACCTAGAGAAAGCGTGTCTCATCAGTCTATCTATATATCTATCTATCTCCCTATCTATCCATCTATCTATTGGGCCAGGAGTTAGCGTACCTTGTCCATCCTCCCACCCACAACACTGCTACGCCCAACCGCTCGATTCGTGGCTCCAATAACCCCCCCACACGGCAGCCTATAGCCAGCTTTATTTAGTGCGTCATTTTTCAAAGCATTGCCGGGATATTGTTTTTAGAGCACAGAAACACAGATATTGAAATTGTAACCTATGTATGGGCTGGGGGGATGGCAATACGGGGAAGGTGTGGTTCATCTAAAGCCCTCCCACGCTTCCTCCTTTTCCTCTTCCTATTCTTCCCTTTCTCCTCTTCCTTCCCCCGCCACTCCCTCCCTGCTTCGTTCTTCTCCTCCTCCTCCTCTTCCTCTTCCTCCTCCTATTCTTCCCTTTCTCCTCTTCCTTCCCCCGCCACTCCCTCCCTGCTTCGTTCTTCTCCTCCTCCTCCTCTTCCTCTTCCTCCTCCTATTCTTCCCTTTCTCCTCTTCCTTCCCCCGTCGCTCCCTCCCCGCTTCGTTCTTCTCCTCCTCCTCCTCTTCCTCTTCCTCCTCCTATTCTTCCCTTTCTCCTCTTCCTTCCCCCGCCACTCCCTCCCTGCTTCGTTCTTCTCCTCCTCCTCCTCTTCCCTTTCTCCTATTCTTCCCTTTCTCCTCTTCCTTCCCCCGTCGCTCCCTCCCCGCTTCGTTCTTCTCCTCCTCCTCCTCTTCCTCTTCCTCCTCCTATTCTTCCCTTTCTCCTCTTCCTTCCCCCGCCACTCCCTCCCTGCTTCATTCTTCTCCTCCTCCTCCTCTTCCTCTTCCCTTTCTCCTCTTCCTTCCCCCGCCACTCTCTCCGCGCTTCGTTCTTCCCCTCCTCCTCCTCTTCCTTCTCCTCCTCCCCCTTCATCTTCCTATTCCTTCTTCTTTTTCTCCTCCTCCTCCCATTTTTATTTCCTATTTCTTTCCCTTCTTTTTTTTCCCTTTCCTTTCCCTGCCTTTTCTTCCCTTCCTTCCCTTCACTCCAATCTCCTTCCTTCATTGTCTCTCCTTCCTTCCATCCTTCCCATGTCTCTCCCCCTCCCCTTCCTCTCCTCCCCGCACAGAGCCCGGAGGTATTTTGAGATTAACCTTTTTTTTATTTTTTGCGGAGGAGGCGGCGGCGAAGAAGGATTAGTAAGTCTGTGTTTGTTGTTGTTTTAATATTTCGTGGTGTTTTTTCCTCTCTCTCTCTACTTTTTTTTCTCTCTCTCTTTTCTTTTCTCTTTCTCTACGTTTTCCTTTCTTCTTGTTCTCGTTTTAATCTATGGTTTCCTCCTCTTTCTCTTCTTCCTCCCTCTCCTTCTCCTCCTTCTCCTTTCCCCTCCATAAGATGATTTTCCGCCTATATTCAATTAACTCTTCTTTCTTCTCCTTCTCTTCCTCTTCTTCTTCCTCCTCCTTCTCCTCCTCCTCTTCCTTCCTCTTATACTCAATTATTTCTCCTTCATCTCCTTCTCTTCCTCTTCTTCCTCCTCCTCCTCCTCTTTTTCGTAACAATGCCTCCAAAATGTCTCTTCTGTTACTCTTTCAGCGCGGAAAATATTACATCGCCAAGAACTCGTCTCATGAACCTCCTCCTCCTTCTCCTCCTTCTTCTTCTTCCTTCTTCTTCCTTTCTTCTTCCCCTTTTCTTCTTTCCTCTCTTCTACTCTTTTTTTTCTTGTTTTCTTTCCTCTTATTCTCCTTTATTGTTCCTCTTCTTTATTTTCCCTTCTTATTTTCCCTTTCCTTTCCCTTCCTCCTCTTTGTTCCTCCTTCCTTCCCTTTTTCCTTCCTTCTTTCTTTCTCATCATCGTCTTTCTTTCTTCCCTCTTTCTTCTTCCTCATCTCCTTCCTTCTTTTCTTTTCTCCTTCCTTCTCCTCCCTTCTTTACTCTTTGTCATCTCATTTCTTTTTCTTCTTCGCCTCGTTCTTCTTCTCTCTCCTTTCCATTTTCTTCCATCTCTCTCCTCCATGTCCTTTTTTTCTCTTCGTCTCCTTTTCCCCTCCTTTCGTTCCTCCTCTTTTTCCTCCTCACTTTTCCTCTCCTCCCATGGTTTTCCTTTCTCTCTCTCTCTCTCTCTCTCTCTCTCTCTCTCTCTCTCTCTCTCTCTCTCTCTCTCTCTCTCTCTCTCTCTCTCTCTCTCTCTCTCTCTCTCTCTCTCTCTCTTCCTCCCCTCACATCCTTCCCTTCTTTTCTTCCTCTCTTCTTGGTCTTTCCTCCCTATTATCTTCCTCCTCCTTCTTTCCTCCTTCTCTTCTTCCTCCTCCTCTTCCTCCTCCCTCCCCCACCGGACCCGCTTGAGGCATCTTCATGAGAAACACTTGAGTGAGTGCTTGTGTTGCTTGCTCAGGCCTTCGGGAGGAGGAGGAGGAGGAGGAGGAGGAGGAGGAGGAGGATGAGGAAGAGAGGGTGGAGGGAGTAGGAAAAGTGAGAAAACAAGGTGAAGGAGAATGGCGAGGAGGAGGAGGAGGAGGAGGAGGAGGAGGAGGAGGAGGAGGAGGTAAGATTAAGGTTAGGATACGAGAAGATGCGAGGAAGATAAAATGGAATAAGAGGAGGAGGCAAGAAGAAGGAAGAGGAGGAGGAGGAGGAGGAGGAGGAGGAGGAGGAGGAGGAGGAGCCAGGTGTAAAGTGGCTCAGGTGGGCGGAAGTGCCAGAGGGAAGGAAGGAGGAGGAGGAACACAAAGGAACACAAAGGAAGAACAAACAACAGCAGACCTGCTGGTCCTTACGAGGTTGTTTGTGACAAGCTACACTAACTATCTAATCAAAGGTGGAAGATGAAGGACAGCAAAGGCGAAGGCTCCTCCCCACCCCCCCATCCCTCCAGCCAAAGCTGGCAGGAAAGGAAAAAGAACCATGCAGCATGGAAAAACTGCATGGAATTTATGTAGGAAAGAGGAAAGAACTACCATTACTGCTACCACTAACCGGGCGATAAAAGCGGACAAGGACACCAGTATTCGAAAGAACTTAACGTTATTACGACAATGAGTAATATCTAAGTTGCTGGTTGGATTCAAAACACTTGTCTAATCTATTCTTGAAGGCCGTAACTGTTGTACTATCAACGACATCACAAGGTAGAGTTCCAAACATTAACAACTCGATTGAAGAAGAAGTGTTTAGCTTCGTGCGACGAGAATCTTTTACCACTTATCTTCAAATTGTGATTTCTTCTTGTTCTATTTGATCGATCAATTGTAAAGTAATCTTCCGCATTAATATCACTGAATCCTTTGAACATTTTAAACACTTCTATTAGATCGCCTCGCATTCTTCGTTTCGATAGGCTGAATAAATTTACTTCTTTAAGCCTTTGTTCATATGACAAATTTCTCAACCTAGGAATCATCTTTGTTACTCTTCGTTGGACCCGTTCCAACTTTTCTATGTCTTTTCTGTAGTAGGGAGACCAAAACTGTACACAGTACTCAAAACGGGTCGAACCAACGAATTATACAGTTTTAATATTACTTTTCCGATTTATTATTAAAGACTCGTCCGATGAAGCCAACCAATTTGTTTGCAGTTTTAACTACCTCTGAACAATGCTGACCGGGCTTTAAATCGCTTGATATAGTGATTCCAAGATCCTTTTCTTTACTGCAGAAAGTTGTTGGCCATTCATTACGTACCGAACGCGATTGTTATTTTTTCCGATGTGCAACACTTTACATTTCTCAACGTTAAATTTCATTTGCCATTGATTGGCCCAACGTGCAAGTCGATCTATATCTGATTGTAAAGCTTCTTCATCGAGTATCGCAGTTACTTTACTAGCAATTTTTGTGTCATCAGCAAATTTTGATACTTTGCAAGTGAGCCCATCATCGATATCATTAACATAAATTAAGAAGAGCATGGGGCCAAGCACTGATCCTTGAGGTACGCCGTTTTTGACATTGAGCCAGTTAGATGTAACACCGTTTAGAACTACTCTCTGTTTCCGCTCAGAGAGCCAGTCCGCAAGCCAATTGTGAATGTTACCCGAGATACCGTGCGCCAGTAGTTTGCTGAGCAATCGTTGGTGGGTGACCTTATCAAATGCCTTTTGAAAATCCAGATATATGATATCTACTGATCTGCTTTCATCGAACACCTCAAAAATATAGTGAAAAAAATCAAGTAAGTTAGTCAAACACGAACGTTTACTACGGAAGCCATGTTGCGAATTATTTATTATATTATTTTCTTCGAAGAATTTCACCATATTGTCGCGAATGATAGTCTCCATTAACTTACAAACAATAGATGTCAGGCTAATTGGTCGATAGTTTCCTGGATGAGACTTGTCCCCCTTTTTGAAAATTGGTGTGACATTTGCAAGTTTCCAATCCGACGGAACTTTTCCAGCTGTTAAAGATTTATTGAATATGATGGAGAGCGGTTTACAAATTTGATGTTTGATTTCTTTTAAGACCCTAGGGGTAATTTTGTCTGGACCAGGAGCTTTCCTTACTTTAATCTTTTCAATTGTGCGTAAAATGTCACTTTCTACGATGAGCACGCCACTTAACATCTTTTCGGTCCTTCTAACCTCCGGCGGTTGAGGTGATAAACAATCTTCGTCGGTAAATACGGATGCGAAAAAGTTATTTAGGATTGTAGCCATTTCATTTTCATCGTTCGTGTGGTTACCATTTTCATTTGCAAGCGGTCCGATACCACAAGTGAGCGACTTTTTATTATTTACATAGCTGAAAAATTCTTTAGGATTAGATTTACTTGGAGGAGGAGGAGAAGGAAAGGATGGCAGGAGGAATGTGTGTGTTGGAGAGAGAGAGAGAGAGAGAGAGAGAGTATAAGAGATACGAATGCACACACACACACATACACACACACAGAAAGGCAAACAGAGAGACAAAAGGAGCAAGAAAAGGAACTGGAAGGGAAGGGAAGAGGAGGAAGGAGATAAAAGAAAAGAAAGAAAAGGAAGGAAAGTAAAAGGAAGGGAAGGGAGAGAGGAGGAAATGTGAGAGAGAAGGAGAGGTAAGAAAAGAGGAGAGGAGGAGGAAGGAAAAGGAAAGGAAAAGAAATGAAAGTCACGGAAAGGACAGAACAGGGAGTGAAGGGAAAATAAGGGAAAGACATGAATGGAAGGGAAAAGGAAGGGAAAGGAAGAAAAGTCGAAGAAAGGAAAAGTAAGGAAAGAAAGGCAAGGAAGTCTGCAAGAACCCAGTAGGCCTATGCAAGACAGCTCCGGTAAGAAAAATGGAAAATATAGCAAAGAGAAAGAAAGGAAAAGTAGAAAATTAAGGAAAAGCAAGGAAAGTGGAGGAAGGGAAAGGAAAAAAAAAAAGCTGAATAAAAAGTAATGGATAAATAAGTAGACAAATCGGTAGCATGTGTCCTGTGCATATATATTTTCTTCCCACTTATGAGGAAAATAAGAAGAAAAAGAAGAAAAAAAACCAGCATCACCCAATGCAGCAATTACCCCACTTTGACTTCAGGGACAAGAAAAAAAAATCATCTTCGTTTTCTTCTTCTTTTTTTCTTTTTCTCCTTCTTCTTCTTCTTCTTCTTGTCCTTCTTCTCCTTCGTGTTCTTGTTCTTGTTCTTGTTCTTCTTCTTTCTCTTCTTTTTCTTCCTCTTCCTCTTTTTTGTCTTCTTCTTTTTCTTGTTTTTGGTCTTGTTCCCGTTCTTGTTCTTCTTGTTTTTGTTCTTCTTCCTCTTTATCTTATCATTATTACTGTTATCTTTTTAAGTTCTTCTAAGGTAGAAAAGAGATATAGATAGATAGATAGGTAGACAGACAGATAGATAAATAGATAGACAGACATACAGACAGAGATAGCTAGATAAAGAGAAAGCGAATATAATGGTTGTTTGCTTGGCTCCAATTTGATGTTTGTTTCATGTTAGATTGATGTTTTTCATTTCAGCCACACACACACACACACACACACACACACGTAGATAGACATATAGATAAATTTAATTACAGACAGATAGATAGACAGATATACAGACAGAGAGAGCAAGAGAAAGAGAATTGAAGTTATTTGTTTGTTTTTCAATTGATATTTCGTTCCTGTAAATTCAATGTTTTTGTTTTAGTTTGACACACACACACACACACACACACACACACACACACACACACACACACACACACACACACACACACACACACACGCACTCACACTTGTCTCAGTAGCTGTTGTAGGACCTGGTCATAAGAAATATCAAGAATCATTTTTGGGATGTTACAATCGCATAAGTATGAATTTAAGGATGTTACAATGTTACAGAAAAAAAAGATATAAACGTACTTTTACATAATTTTTAGCTGTTCGTCGGGACATTAATAAGTCATCAGGTAACACACACAAAAGAATGATCATTTTAAGCTCAAGAGGCGTCCACACATCCTCGGGCTAGTTGATATATATTTCCAGTATTATTAATGTTTTTCTTTTAGTCACACACACATGGAGAGATAGGCAGAGAGATATATTTAATTACAGACGGATAGATATATACAGAATGGTCAGTAACACAAAAGAGTGATCAATATATATGCTCAATATGTGTCTGAATTACCTCGGGCAAGTTGATATATGTTTCCTGTATAATTAATGTTTTTCTTTTAGTCACACACACATGGATAGATAGGCAGAGAGATATATTTAATTACAGACGGATAGATATATACAGAATGGTCAGTAACACACAAAAGAGTGATCAAATATGCTCAACAGACGTCTAAAATCCCTCGGGCAAGTTGATATTCTGTCCCGAGAGATGGTGCCTCGGGCCTCCCTGCTAAAACACTAACTCACTGACACTTACCTTCAGCGCAGTGCCGGGGCCGCCTCCACCCTCCTGACGACCGCTGCAAGACACACACTTTGCACATGACACAGGACGCCGCCGGGCACACACGCACACGCCCACTCACATCACAGGACACAGGACACCGCTGGACACATACGCAACGCCTGACACCGCCGGAAACACACACACACCTTCACTCACATTACAGGACACAGGACACCGCTGGACACACACACGCAACGCCAGACACCGCCGGAAACACACGCACACCTTCACTCACATTACAGGACACAGGACACCGCTGGACACACACACGCAACGCCAGACACCGCCGGAAACACACGCACACCTTCACTCACATTACAGGACACAGGACACCGCTGGACACACACACGCAACGCCAGACACCGCCGGACACACACACACAACCTCACTCACATTACAGGACACAGGACACCGCTGGACACATACGCACCGCCGCGCCGGGCCACACGGAACACACAAATAAAACGCGGACAGGACACAGGACATCGCCGGACACAGGACACCGCCGGTCACACGCAACACGACACTACCACCGAGTACACACTACACGCAAAAAGCCGGGCACGCACACTGAACACAGGGCATCACCGGACACACATAACGAGCACAGGACACAGGACACCGCCGGACACACGCACGCAACGCCAGACACCACCGCCGGGAGCACACGCGCACTCAAAACGCCGGGCACACACACGCAAACGCACACGCAGAGAGCCACACACCAACACGTCCTCTCCAGCAGACGACACTCGCGAATTTGAAATGTAAACAAACTATCACGTGACCGATGCTCTTCTGTTTTACCCATAATGCCTCGCTCTGTCCCGTCCTTTCTCTCGGCGTCCATCCGTTATTTCTTGCATTATAACCTCCCAAAGCCCAATGCTCGTTTATATCCCTCTTAATTGTCTCTTATTAACTACAGTCTCAAGGGACAGTGCTACGGAGATGTGCACCAAGACCACGCGCAGTTTCTCACGCCAGTAATAATTCGTCTCGACAAAACAGAGTGGAGATTATGGGTAAACAGTGTCTGAGTTGTTTTAACCCTCCACTCTAAGAAATCAATCATAAATACTCACCAACTCACTCATCAACGCATCAACAAGAGTAATTATTCATCTCGACAAAAAAAAAAAAGCCTGGTTGGTGTCTGTCTATACATATAAGTAAAGAGTAATAGTTGTTTTCAAGTCTAGTTTAAAAGAAATCAATAATAAAACCCCACTAACCCTCTCATCAACGCATCAACATCAGTAATAAACCATCTCGACTGAAAATGGACTTGACAGCGGCGGTGCATTGTGGGTTAAAGTTAAACAGCTGAGCATCGGTGACGTCACGGCCTTTACTACGTTTCAAACTCGCGGGTGCCGACTGAGAGCCTATTCTACTCCATACAAGAAAAAAACATACACAAAAAGTTCCCAGAGAGAGAGAGAGGTGGAAGGGGAGTGGCTGGAGGAGGGAGGAAGGGAGAGGGGTGGGATACAGATGCGAGGGCGGACGTGTTTATGTCTATGGCGTTGCGTGTGTGTGTGTGCCCGGCGGCGGTGACTGACTTTGCGTGCGTGCGTGTGTGTGTGTGTGCATCCTGACTCCTGTAGCTGTCGTTGGGAGGGTGAGGGCGGCCCCGTCACTACATTCAAGGTGAGAAAGTGTTAGCGTGTTAGGATCGAGCAAGGAGGGCCGCGGGAGAGGGCAACAAGAACAAGCTCGTTAGGATCAAGGTTACCCGTATGTTATTTTCCTTCCCCCGCGTTCAGGTCCCTTCTCCTCTGTCTTATCAACCCCGTCGCTACCCTGGATATAAATGCTCGAGTGTTAGTCTGTGAGGTTCGAGCAGGGAAGACTGGGCCACAGGAACACACTAATTGAAACAAGCTCGTTATGATCAAGGTCACCCGATGCTAGTTTCCTTTCCTCGCGTTCATCTCTGTGTGTTTTCCTCCTTTTGCTGCGTTCGGCTGGGAGGTGAAAGCTTATACAAGGCGGATATGGTTGATAAAAAGAATGTATGTGTGGGTAGGGAGTCTCAAGGTTGTAATCGTGTGTTATTTTCCTTTATTCGCGTTCAGATTCTATTCTCTTGTCATTCTCTCTTTACTAGATTCGACGGAAAGGTGAAGAATTAAATTGTAGGGATATGACGCTCAGCCAGATAGGTACAAGATATGGGAGAGAAAGGAAGGGTGATAGGGCAATTTTAGAAGTACACTCAGTTCATGCGATTTCTATTAAATAACAATGTCTACTTGCTGGCTCACTGCTCTTCCTTGTCCCTCCCGCCGACTCCTTCATCTTCCTCCTCCCCTCCTCCCTCCCTCGCCTCTTCCCTTCTCTCCCCTCCTCCCTCTTCCTCGTTCCTCCTTCCCTCCTTTCCTCCCTCGCCTCCTTCCCTCCCTCTCTCCTCTCTCATCTCCTTCCCTCTTTCTTACGCCTTCCTCCTTCTTCCCTCCTCCTCTTACCATCCTCCTTCCCTCTCCCGCTCCTCCCTTCTTTTCCCTCCTCCCATCTCTTCCCTCCTCCCTCTTTCCCTCGCCTCCTTCCCTCCCCCATCTCTTCCCTCCTCCCTTTCTCCGCCTTCCTCCTCCTTCCTCACTTACCATCCTCCTTCTCTTCCCTCTTCCTCGCCTCCTTCCCTACTTCCCTCCCTCTCTCCTCCCTTATCTCCTTCCCTCCCCCATCCCTCCGCCTTCCTCCTCCTTCCCTCCCTTCCCTCTTACCATCCTCCCCCACTGCCTCTCCTGCCTTCTCCCTCGGGATGAACCAGATATATTACTTGGTCTTATATTAGGATTATGGCATCTATTGTGCGTGTTCCTTTATTGCTTAACTAACTAAAATACGTTGAAATAACAAGATCGTTGAAGTAACAAGTAGTTGACCCCCCCCCCCCACCACCTCTTCGCTTCACCTGCCCCTAAATCCTTAACTTCTTTTCTCTCCTATACTTAACCATTATCTTCCTTTTACTTAGCTTTTCTCCTGTTCCTCTCTCTCTCTCTCTCTCTCTCTCTCTCTCTCTCTCTCTCTCTCTCTCTCTCTCTCTCTCTCTCTCTCTCTCTCTCTCTCTCTCTCTCTCTCTCTCTCTCTCTCTCTCTCTCTCTCTCTCTCTCTCTCTCTCTCTCTCTCTCTCTCTCTCTCTCTCTCTCTCTCTCTCTCTTTCCTCTTCCCCTGTTTGTCATCTTTTGCTTCCTCCTTCTTCTCTTCCCCCTCAACTTCCCTCTCTTCCCCCTCCTCCTCTCCCCCTCCTCTTCTCTTTCCTCCTCTCTCTACCTCCTTACCTTCTCCCCCCACACAGCATCACTGATCCACCGACTCTCTCTCTCTCTCTCTCTCTCTCTCTCTCTCTCTCTCTCTCTCTCTCTCTCTCTCTCTCTCTCTCTCTCTCTCTCTCTCTCTCTCTCTCTCTCTCTCTCTCTCTCTCTCTCCAGGGCTGTGAGAAAATGTGAGTCGGGTGTTCTACATGACAGTTTCCTCCCAAGAGCTTGTCCTGAGTGGCAAGTTTTTCTCTCTCTCTCTCTCTCTCTCTCTCTCTCTCTCTCTCTCTCTCTCTCTCTCTCTCTCTCTCTCTCTCTCTCTCTCTCTCTCTCTCTCTCTCTCTCTCTCTCTCTGTGTGTCTTCATTTCTATTCTTTCTTTCCTTTTTTCTTACCTTGCTTTACCTTTTTCCTTCTTTCCTGTTTTTCTTTTCTCATTCTCCCTTATTCTCTCTTTCGTTATCTTTCTTTTTCTTCTTTCTTTCCTTCCTTCCTTCTTCTTTTCCTATTCCCATGCTTCTTCCATTTCGCTTTTCGTTCTATTTTCCTTCCTTCTTTCTTTTTCCTTTCTTTCTTTTCTTCCTTCCCAGTGATGTTATATACCTGGACTTTCAGAAAGCCTTCGACAAGGTACCGCACGAGCGACTCCTTAAGAAACTGCACTCGGCGGGCATCGGAGCCAATCTGATCGCGTGGATAAGAGATTGGCTCACCGACAGAAAACAACGAGTACTACTCAACGGACAGCCTTCCGATTGGCTACCAGTCACTAGTGGAGTGCCTCAAGGGTCAGTGCTGGGACCCATCCTCTTTATAATATATATCAATGACCTAGAATCAGGACTGAAATCCACAATATCGAAATTTGCAGATGACACCAAGGTGGGTGGAGATGCCCTCACAAAGACCGACTGCGAAATCATTCAGAAAGACCTCAATCATATTATCGAATGGTCGGAAAAATGGCAAATGTCTTTTAATGTTGACAAATGCAAAGTCATGCACATTGGGTCCCAAAATAGTAACCACACATACATCATGAATGGGAGACCTCTGCAAGCGATGCAGGAGGAAAAGGATCTTGGAGTCACTATCAGCAGTGACCTGAAACACGCGAATCACTGTAAAAAAGCATATAACAAGGCCAACGTTATGCTCGGGTTCATAGCGAGGAACTTCGAGTGTAAAACACCAGACGTGATGCTATCCTTGTATAATTCCTTGGTAAGACCGCACCTCGAGTATGCAGTGCAGTTCTGGTCTCCCAATTACAGAAAGGACATTGCTCTACTGGAAAGGATTCAACGACGCGCCACAAAGATGATTCCAACCTTCAGGGCTCAACCGTACGAGGAACGACTCAAGCGACTCAATCTCTTTACATTGGAGAAAAGACGCCTACGAGGGGATATGATTCAAGTCTTCAAGTATCTAAAACAGTTCAATAACGTCGATTACTCCTAATTCTTTGAACTGCAAACCAACTCAAGAACTAGAAATAACGGTTTACCCATTCAGTCGAGTCGATGTAACACAGACATTGGAAGGAGTTTCTTTTCAAACCGAGTCATCCGCCACTGGAACAATCTTCCTTCAGAAGTAGTAAATGCGAATACCATCAACTCCTTCAAATATAGAATCGCCCGTCATTTCGCTGCGTCGGGAGTAAACTGAATAACGAGGGGCTTCCATCTGCTCCTCAATATCGAGGTGCTTTCATCTGCTCACCAAGCCCCAAGTGGCGGTCGAGCAGATTAAATCACCCAAGCGGGCGACCTCGTAATGAGCCAATAGGCTTTCTGTTGCCTGCATTTCCATGTTTCCATGTTTCCATGTTTCTTTCCTTCCTCACTTCCTTCCTTCTCTCTCTCTCTCTCTCTCTCTCTCTCTCTCTCTCTCTCTCTCTCTCTCTCTCTCTCTCTCTCTCTCTCTCTCTCTCTCTCTCTC
>NW_026111598.1:746449-756449 GCF_024679095.1 Eriocheir sinensis
AGTTAGTATCTATATATATAAAGTGTTTCCTTACGCTTATTCTTATTTTTATTTAAACATTTTGAATTTGTTAAAAGTAGTACACGGTAATGCAACACTCGTAAAAAATAAGACAAAAACCACCTCGAAAGATTACTTAGAACTATTATAAGAATACTACTTTTTGGGGAAGGGAGGGAGGAAGGGGGAGGGTGTAGGGAGGAAAGGGAGGAGGGGAGGTAAGGGAGAGAGAGGGAGGGAAGGGAGAGGAGTAACAAAGTGGGAATTACTCCTTTTTAGGGGAGGGAAGGGAGGGAAGGGAAGAGGGGAGGCGGGGAGGGAAAGGAGGGACGGTAAGGAAGGGACGGGGGAAGGAGGCACGGAGGGAGGAAGGGATAGTGAGGAAGGGAGGAGGAGGGAGGAGGAAATGAGGAGAGGGAAGAAAGGGGAGGAAGGAGGGAAGGAAGGAAGGGAAGGGAGGAGGGAGGAGGAGGAAAGTAAGGGAGAGAGGGAAGAAAGAGGGGAGGGAAAGGAGGGAAGGAAAGGAAGGGAAGGGGGAGGGAGGAGGGGAGGAGAGGAGGGAAAGCAAGGGAGAGAGGGAAGAAAGAGGGGAGGGAAAGGAGGGAAGGAGAGGAAGGGAAGGGGGAGGGAGGAGTGGAGGAGACGAGGGAAGGTAAGGGAGAGAGGGAGGGAGTAAGGGAAGGAAGCAGAGGGGGAGGGGATAACAGTGGGACTTTTTTTGCGCCACTCTGTATAGTCCAATTTCAAACTACAATGTATACTGCTAAAAACCTCTTCTTTTTGCGCCAATCTGTACAGTTCAAGGACAAGACTAAGTATACATAATATTTTGGTTCACTCTGTATATACACGTCTGAATTTCTGGGTGTATATGTTTTTGCACCAATCTGTATATGCAAGAAAAGGACTAGGATAAGTATACATAATCTTTTGCCTCACTCTGTATATACACGGATAAATCTATGTATACTATCAATAATAATAATAAAAAAAAACATGTATACTACTTTGGCGCGAGTGACTTAACAATACATAAATCTAGACTTCGTTAAATATGTATATATATACGTATTCATAGCACATGTATATACAGGCGATGATGCTAATTAATACGAACGCCTTATAGTAATGTCTATGTATATCTCTCTTATGGTCTATATATAAAAGCCTGGTTTCGTTATATATATAATACGTTACGTTATAGGTATGTCTAGCCACACTGAGACACGGAGAAAGCGTAAACTTCGGTACTGCAACGCCGGGAACACTCAGAAACACGTAGCGTACCTGTTCTCTACCTGTATATCGACCTCGTTACCTGTATGTCTCTACCTTACCTCTTTTTGTCTGTATATCTCTTTCTGTATAATTCTCTCTATCTCCAGCTCTTCCCCCCTCTCTCTACCTGTAAATCTACCTCTCTACCTGTATATCGACCTCGCCACCTGTATGTCTCTACCTGGTTATCTGTCTCAACCTGACCTCTTTTTGTCTGTATATCTGTTTCTGTATAATTCTCTCTATCTCCAGCTCTTCCCCCCTCTCTCTACCTCTAAATCTACCTCTCTACCTGTATGTCAACCTCGTTACCTGTACGTCTCTACCTGGTTATCTTTCTCAACCTTATCTCTTTGTCTGTATATCTCTTTCTGTATAATTCTCCACCTTCAGCTCTCCCCCTCTCTCTCTACCTGTAAATCTACCTCTCTACCTGTATATCGACCTCGCTACCTGGTTATCTCTCTACCTATAAATCTTTTTCTGTATTCCTCTATCTTACCTTTCCTTTTCCTTCACTGTATCTCTTCCTGTATTTCTCTCTCTACCTGTAAATCTACCTCCCTCTACCTGTATGTCTGTCTCTACTTGGTTATCTCTCTACCTTACCTGTATATCTCTTTCTGTATACTTCTTTCTACCTCCGTTCGTCTCTCTACCTTTCCTTTTCTTGGATTTGTCTCTCTACCTGTATATCTACCTCTCTACCTGTAAGTCTGTCTTTACCTGGTTATCTCTCTACCTACCTGTATCTAGTCATGTATTCTTCCTTCTACCTCCATTCTCTTCTTCTATCTTTCCTTTCCCCCCCTCTCTCTCTCTACCTGTATATCTACCTCTCTACCTGTAAGTCTGTCTCTACCTTGTTATCTCTCTACCTGTCTGTATATCAACTTCTGTATTCTTCTCTCTACCTCCATTCATTTCTTTTATTTCTTCCTTATCCTCCAGTCTCTCTACCTCTCTCTACCTCTCTTAATTTCTCTCCCTTCATACCTTTCTCTACCTCCATACCTCTCTTCTTAAGTACCTCTCTCCACCTCTATAACTCTCTCTACCTGTACGTCTTGTCTGTCTGTACCTGTTGCCTTGAGACTGTCTACGTGGGGAGTGTGTGGAGACGGGAGAGGAGGCGAGGGGAAGGAAGGAGAACAAGAGGGAAGGGGAAGAAGTGAAGAGCAGATGAAGGGAGGGGGTGAGACAAGAACAGATAGAAAGAAAGGGAAAGATAACGAATTTGAGGACGAAGAGAGACAGGCTGAGAAGGGGAGAGGAAGAGGGGAGGAGGAGGAACAATGAAAAAGGGAGAGGAAGACAGTGGATAAAAGGGAGGAAGGGAGAGACGGGGAGGAGGACTATATGGAGAAGGAGGAAGAGAAGGAGGAGGAGGAGGGAGCGTGGAGATGGGGGGAGATGAAGAGGGAAAAGGAGGAGGAAAAGGAGATGGAGGAGGAGGAGATAGTGTTGGTATGAGAAAGGAGAAGAAGATGAAGGAGAAAGGAGAGGAAAGGAAGAGGAGAAAGTAAGGAGAAAAGAAGTGGAGGGAGAGAAAGAGAGAAAGAAAGTGAGGGAGGGAGGAGGAGGAGGAGGAGGAGGAGGAGGAGGAAAGGAAAGGAAGGAAGAGGAGAAAGGGAAGGAGGTAAGAAGTGGAGGAGGAGAGAAGGAGGAGGAGGAGAGGAGAAAAAAGAGAAAGAGAAGAAAGAGGAGGAGGAGGAGGAGGAGGACGAGGAAGAAGAAAGAGAAAGATATGGAGAAGAGGAGAGAGATGGAGGAGGAGATGGAAGAAGAGGAAGAGTAAGATAGAGAGAGAGATAAGAAGAGAGAGAAGGAGGAGGAAGAAAAGGAGAGAAAAGAGTAAGAAAAGGAAAGGAAGAAGGAAAAAAAGATGAAGAAGGGAAGATAAGAGGTGGAGGAGGAGGAAAAAGAAGATGAGGGAGGGAAGGAAGAAGGAAGGGAAGAATGGGTGTGAGGGGGGGAGTGGGGGGAGGGGTGTGGGGAGGAGCTGGGAGCGTCCGGGGTGTTGATAGTAACCTTCTAGTCACCACCTGGGGAGACACACCACCAGCACCACCGCCCCTCAACACCGCCACCCATCAACACCACGCCCGGACCCATCAACACCGCCTTACCCTTCCTCCCTTCTCTCCTTCTCCTCTCTTTCTCTTTCTTCTCCTCCTTCGTTTTCTCCTTCTCTTCTTTCTTTTATTTCTCCTTTTTTTCCTTCTTCTCCTTCCTTCTCCTTCTTCTCTTTCTCTCCCTTCTTCTCGTTCTTTTCCTCTTTTTCCTCCTCTTCACCTTCCTTCTTCTTCTCTTTCTTATTTTCTTTCTCCTCCTTCTCCTCTTTCTCCCCCTCCTCCTCCTCCTCCTAATCCTCCTTCCCCTTCCTCTTCTTCCTTTTCCATTCCCTCACTCTCATCCTTTTCCTCCTCTTCCTTCTTCTCCTCCTCCTCCTCCTTCATCACCATCACCACCACCACCACCAGGCAGAAAATAGATCCACCCCTCATCTTTCAACACCATCACCACCACCACCATCACCACCACCACCACTATCATCACCACCACCATCACCACTTCTATTTTTCACTTACAACATCATTCTTTCCTTTCCTTATATTTTGATTATCTATTTGAATATCACAAAAACCTCAGGAGAATTATCATTATTATTTTTATTATTATTATTATTATTATTATTATTATTACTATTATTATTAGTGTTATGATTAATACTATTGTTTAATTATTATAACATTGAGCTGGCGAACGAACCAATAGGAGTGTGTGTGTGTGTGTGTGTGTGTGTGTGTGTGTGTGTGTGTGTGACTTTTACGAGCCACACATCTTGGTAGGAAAAGTACATGAGTGTGTGTGTGTGTGTGTGTGTGTGTGTGTGTGTGTGTGTGTGTGTGTGTGTGTGTGTGTGTGTGTGTGTGTGTGCGTGCGTGTGTGTGTATCGTCGACCCTGTATTCTTAGCAGTAAAGCAACGCGCTACACACTACCAACTATTTACTTATATGGAAAAAAAAGAATAAAAAAACACACATACACACGAACATACACCTTCACTACCACCACCACCACCACCATCATCATCATCATCATCAGCTTACCGTGAAACGTATTGGCAAGTTTGTCGATGGATTTTAAAGCTTTTTGACCCTAAGTGAGAGAGAGAGAGAGAGAGAGAGAGAGAGAGATAATTAATTTTTTTCTATGTATTTTTGAGCACCACCACCACCACCACCATCACTTCCTTATCCATATACTTTCAATCTTCTCAATAATATAACTGTTTTTTTCTACTGCATTCCTTGTGTATTGATTTATGTGTTCCTTCCTTTCCTAGTCACTTCTATTACTTATAATCCTTTAGTAGTGTTGTTTTGCTCATTATATTATTTTTCTATACCGTGATATATTTATTTTACTCTTCTTTCATAATGTCAACTTTCTTTCCTTTCTCAGTGATTGCCAGTATAATATAACCCATTAATATTTCTATCCCTATTATCCTAACCCTTTATACCATGACATTCAACTCCTCTTCCTTCGTTTCTAGTTTTTCTTCCTGTATTTCGATGCTAGTTTATATTTATTGTCCATTAGTTTCTTTATTATCTCTCTATATATTGCATCATTATCATCTTTATATCGCTCTTCAGTATCTTTCATTGCCTTACTTCGCTTATCAGTATCTTTATCACCCTTGTATTTTCCATCAGTTATTTTACTCTCCTCTTTATTGCATATCAGTATCTATGCTTGCCGTACATTTCATTTATTCAGTCTATAACTATTCACTTCTATTCAGAGTATATCATGACCAATTCCTCTCCCTTCCAACACTTTCTAATCATCTTGTACTTCAGTCTTCCTTTATTTTTTAGTCCTTATCGGTATCTTGATCTTAGCTTAGGCCTAGTCAATCTTATCCAATATATTAACCATTATATTCGTTCGTGACACAATAGATAATTCTTCATAGCTGGTGTCCCTTCTACACTCCATTAGCTAACTGGTTTTTCTCTCTTATACCATGTTATATTATTTCCTCTCCTTTCTTTATGCTTTAAATTCCAGGTTTCTAATAGCTTCGCCAATATCTTAGTCCTTCATCCACTAGTTCATTCTTTCTCTTCTACACTCCATTAGCTAACTGTTTTCTCTCTTATACCATGTTATATTATTTCCTCTCCTTTCTTTATGCTTTAAATTCCAGGTTTCTAATAGCTTCGCCAATATCTTAGTCCCCCACCCTCTAGTTCATTCGTCATAGCTTCTCTTCTACACTCCATTAGCTAACTGTTTTCTCTCTTATACCATGTTATATTTATTTCGTCTTCTTTCTTTATGCTTTAAATTCCAGGTTTCTAATAGCTTCGCCAATATCTTAGTCCTTCATCCACTAGTTCATTCTTTCTCTTCCACACTCCATTAGCTAACTGTTTTCTCTCTTATACCAAGTTATATTTATTTCCTCTCCTTTCTTTATGCTTTAAATTCCAGGTTTCTAATAGCTTCGCCAATATCTTGGTCCTTCATCCACTAGTTCATTCTTTCTCTTCTACACTCCATTAGCTAACTGTTTTCTCTCTTATACCATGTCATATTTATTTCGTCTTATTTCTTTATGCTTTAAATTCCAGCTTTCTAATAGCTTCGCCAATATCGTAGTCCTTCATCCACTAGTTCATTCGTCATAGCTTCTCTTCAACACACCATTAGCAAACTGTTTTCTCTCTTATACCATGTTATATTATTTCCTCTCCTTTCTTTATGCTTTAAATTCCAGCTTTCTAATAGCTTCCCAATATCTTAGTCCCCCACCCTCTAGTTCATTCGTCATAGCTTCTCTTCTACACACCATTAGCAAACTGGTTTCTCTCTTATACCAAGTTATATTTATTTCCTCTTCTTTCTTTATGCTTAAAATTCCAGCTTCGCCAACATCTTAGTCCTTCATCCACTAGTTCATTCTTTCTCTTCTACACTCCATTAGCTAACTGTTTTCTCACTTATCCCACATGTTTATTTCCTCTCCTTGCTTTATGCTTTAATTCCAATCGCATTCAATATCTACGCCAATATCTTAGCCTCTGACGCACTAGTTCATTCTCCATTGCTTTCTCTTCTTCATACCCTTAGCTAACTATTTCCTCACTTGTACCTCGACATGTTTATATCCTCTCCTTTTTTTATGCTTCAATTCTAGCCTTCCAATACCTCAACCAAGATCTTAGTTTGTGCCACATTAATTCAGTCTCAGCTAACTGTTTTCTCTCGTTCCTCCCTTCCTTCCCACTCTTGATTTCGTCCCTTCCCTGCAATTACGTATTTTCTCTCGCCTTTCCCTTCCTTATTAATGGCAGTCAGTGGGTCATTAAGGGGGTCATGCGTCCTTTTAATTAGTTGACGTTCTTATTTCCATCCGTTCTTAATTTCTTTCTCTTTACTGTTTTGTGGTATTACAGTAAGTTATTTTCATGTAATTATTCTTATTTGATTCATCATTTTTACTTTTTTTTTCCTATATTCATCATCGTCTTATTCATCGTTTCTCCCTCTGTCATCGCATTTTGTAGTCATCACTTTTTCTTTATTAATTTCCTGGTAATCAAATTTTGTGTCCTGTTGTCTCCCCTTTCGTGACTTAATGATTCGTTGTCATCTTTTTTGTTTCATCTCTTTCTCGTGTTATTCTTCTCCTCCTCTCTTCATTTGTTTCTTTTCTTATACGTTCTTATCATATTATTCGTCTCTCTTCATTTGCATCTTTTATGGGTTGTCTCTTTATTCCGTTATTCTCTTCCTCTCTCTTTCTTTCTTCCCTTCGTCGTCTGTGTATATATTTTTATCCCTATTTCCTTACGTTATAATTACTTCATTTCCTTTATTTTCGCCTCCTTCTTTCTTTTTCTTTAGTCTCTTTCTATTGATTATTTTCTCTTCCTTTCCTTTCAGCTTTCTCCTCCGTTTGCATGTATATTTTCATCTATTTTTCGACATCCTAATTACTTCATTTCCTTTCTTTTTTGTCTCTTCCTTGCGTTCCCTCTCACTTTCTTTCCACCCATTACTTTCGTTGCAGTTATGATCACCTTCTACATGTATATAAATAACCTATAAAAACCTCCTATAAATTTGCTATAACTCGGTTTCTGTTTGTATATAACCTAAGAATATCTCCACTAACTTGTATGTCTTGATGAATTCGTATTTCTATATAACTTACGAATCTCTGCTATAACTTCCCTGATGGATTCGTGTTTATATATCATCTAAGAATAGTTATAACTCGTACGTCTTAAAGAATTCGTATTTGCTTATATATAACCGATGAATAATTTGCTATACCTCGGACTCCTTGATGGGTTCTTTCTATGTGTTTGTATATAACCTTAAGAATGTTTGCTATAATAACTGTTTCTGCTACGACTATCTCTGTTTCCTGCTGTATCTGTTCTTCTTCTATACGACCTTCTGTTACTACCATGTCTAAGTCTCCTGTTATGTGTCTACTTTTACTATCACTGTTAGCTGTTATATGCTTTCTGTTGCTTCTACTGGTGAATTTGATGTTGATAGTCTGTTTGCGTGCAGGTGTGTGTGTGTGTGTGTGTGTGTGTGTGTGTGTGTGTGTGTGTGTGTGTATGTACATGTCAATCACAAAACGTACATACACTCTTTTTCTTCTTCCATATCCATCATCTTGTGTGTGTGTGTGTGTGTGTGTGTGTGTGTGTGTGTGTGTGTGTGTGTGTGTGTGTGTGTGTGTGTGTGTGTGTGTGTGTGTTTGTGTGTTTGTTTTCAGTTTCATGTACACGGTTAGACACACACACACACACACACACACACCCACACACACACACCCACACACACCCACCCACACACCCACACACACATACATATATATATATATATATATATATATATATATATATATATATATATATATATATATATATATATATATATATATATATATATATATATATATATATATATATATATATATATATATATATATATATATATATTTATATATATATACACACACACAAATTTAACAGTAATTATTCTCCTCATTTTCACTAACATTAATTTCTTTACCTGATTAAGTTTACATAATTAACATCATTTTATCAACACAGTCCTTTTTGGCGTGATAATTAGTGGGTTCATTATTTTTTTTTTTAATTGTTTTTGTTTTTATTGTGTTTTCTGTCGTGTTTTCTGTTTTGTTTTCACTTTTCTTCTTCTATTCTTTTTCTTCGTTTAAAATTAGTTAGTTCATTCATTGTAATTTTTCACTTGTTTTTTTTCTTTTCATCACATTTGTTGTTTTGTTTTGTTTTGTTTTGTTTTGTTTTTCTTCTTCTATTCCTCTCTTCGTTTACATTATCCCCTTTCTCATCATTCTATTAACACAGTCTCTTCTCTTCTCTTCTTCCTATAATTTTTAGTCTCGATTCTTCGTATCTTCGTTTAAATCTTTTCACACTTATCATCATATTATTAACACAGTCCTTTTTGGCACAATGATTCGTTTACTTCTTTATTTCTATTCTTTTTTTCTCGTTGTGTTTTCTGTTCTCATTTCTTTTTGTTTCCGTCTTTCTCTCTCGGTTTAATCTTTATATAATTATCAACATTCTCTTAGCAGCGTCTTTCTGGCACAATAATCAGTTCAGTTCTTATTTTTCTTTTCTTTTCTTTTCTTCATTGCGTTCTGTTTTAGTTTCTTTCCTCCTTCGTTTCTTATTTTCTTTTATTTCTGTCTTGGTTTGTTTTTACTTTCTCTTCTATGTTGCTTTCTGTTTTAATTTTTACTTCTCCTCTTTGTCTTTTCCACTTTCATTCTGCTTTACTTTTTCTTCTCTTCCTCTCGCCTTGTCTTATTTTCTTTTTATCTTCTATTATCATCTTTTTCTTCTTCCTCTTTTTCGTTCTCTCTTTGTCTGTCACCTCGACACTTTGTAGTAAAAAATAAATGGGTAGTAATTGTTTCTTTTTCAACACCGACACACTAATAACTCTTGATATCTCTTCACTAATAGTTGTTCCTTTCTCTCCTTTCAATCTCTGTATCTATCTATAAGTAGGTAGATAGATAGATAGATAGATAGACAGAGTAAGAGAGAAAGACCGAGAGAGAACAATGTCAAGTCAAGCTAATCCAAGTTATTTTTCCTTTTCATTAACTTTTCCTTTTAATTCAACTTTCTTTTATATTTTTTCTTGTAAGTCTCGTCAAGTATTTCTTTTTTTCTCTCCCTTTGTTGACTTCTTTCCTTCCTTCCTTCCTTCCTTCCTTCCGTATTCTCTTCTTTCTCGCTCTGTTGTTGTTCCGAGAGTTTCCATTGTGAGTGTGTGTGTGTGTGTGTGTGTGTGGGGGGGGGGGGAAGTGAGAGAGAGAAAGAGAAACACACACACACACACACACACACACACACACACACACACACACAGGACAGCCCATCATTGTGTTTCCTGATGTCCAAGTCTTTCTTTTGTGTTTTGCTGTAAGTATGTCTCTCTCTCTCTCTCTCTCTCTCTCTCTCTCTCTCTCTCTCTCTCTCTCTCTCTCTCTCTCTCTCTCTCTCTCTCTCTCTCTCCTCCTGTTACTTGTCTTGTCATCTTCCTTCCTCCTCCTCCTCCTCCTCCTCCTCCTGGTCCCCTTCTTCTCTTTCCCTTGCTTTCCTTTTTTCTTTTTTTTCT
>NW_026111598.1:761449-784070 GCF_024679095.1 Eriocheir sinensis
GCGTTAAGAGGAAGTCTTTTTCATATAGCCTTGTACCTTGTCTGTCTCACTCTTTTAGGCGCGACGTTAGCGTTAGGATATTAATTAGGACGTTAGCGATAGGATATTAGGAGGCTTAGGTTAAGAGCGTTAGCAATCGCGTTAGTTTGAGCCCCGTTTCACTTTGTACTCGTATGGCGGAGGAGGAAAAAAAAATGTCATGTTTGTGGAAGCGTTGCAGGGCGCGATGGAGTAAGTGTGTCAGGAGGGAGGGGACCAGAGTGTGAGGGAACTGTGCTTGTGGGAGAGCTTGGAGGAAACAGAAAAATGGAGAATAAAAAGAGGAAAACAGATGATGATGATGATGAGGAGGAGGAGGTGGTGGAGGTGAAGAAGGAGGTGGAGGAGTAGGAGGTAGTGACTGATAAGGCATGAAGGTGTGTGTGTGTGTGTGTGTGTGTGTGTGTGTGTGTGTGTGTGTGTGTGTGTGTGTGTGACCGGCACGTTTCAAGGTCACGTCTTTCCCTTTGAGGTCACACTTGGTCTCAACACGAAGTCGTTTTCTGCGTGTCGTTTGTGTCCTCCTCCTCCTCCTCCTCCTCCTCCTCCTCCTCCTCCTCCTCCTCCCCCTAAAAGTTTGTGAGTGTTTGTTTTTTCTTCTCTTCATAACTTTCTTTTTTTTGTCAGCTCTTGTCATGTTTCTAATTGCTTAAGTGAGAGAGAGAGAGAGAGAGAGAGAGAGAGAGAGAGAGTTAAAAGTCCTTTTTTTTGTATCTTTTGTCACGTCGCAAATTAATGAAATGAACAGAGAGAATAAGAGGAATGTCTCGTGAGGATATATCATTCGTTCGTGTGTGTGTGTGTGTGTGTGTGTGTGTGAATAATTGGTAGCTATGGGAGAGTCTGAACGGTACAGAGAGAGGACAAAGGAAACTGTGTGTAATGCGCTTAGGAGTCAGAGTTAAGTGCGGGTCTCTGGCGTATAGTTCTTGCTTCTGGTCGGTGTTCTGTTGTGTGGTTCCTTTCTTATATTATTCCTTGCTCCCATCCTTATCGAGAAAAAGTTATAAGCAAGAGCAAAATAAATAACAGTATATGCAATAGCGGCGGGCTCAGAGACATGAATTCGGAAGCAAAATAAACCATAGTAAATGTTATAGCAATGGATTCAAATGACAGGAATTCAAAATGTATGATAAAGCTTAACATTCGTGTAGATAACGTGACCGACCCGAAGCACCGACGTGAATGCGCTCCGCCGTCCGCATTTATCTCGCATTGACTGGATATGGCGGTGAATGGCGCACGAGTAACACACACACACACACACACACACACACACACACACAATAGCGAGTCCCGATGCGTGTGTGTGTGTGTGTGCGTGCCCAGGGCGTTAGCAGCACACCGATCATGAGCTGGTGACGGGTTTATGCGAGTCTGCCCTCGTAAATCAGGCGAGAGACACAGAGAACGGGCCATCATCGCCACACGCCTCGATACCCCCTGACTAAATTTGCGATTATTTGACCATTTGCGTTAATTTAGGCGAGTTGGGGAGTTCATTTTTATTGGGTTCCTATAGAGTGTAATAGAGTGGCCACCCCGGCATTGTGGGAGAGGTCAGGGACAGACACAAAGCTAGGTGTAGAGATGATAGTAAAGCCTTTGAAGTAATAATAATAATGATAATAATGATAATAATAATGGGGATGGAAAATATCATCATCAATAAGAACAGCAAACATTACACTATTCGCAGTAACGTATAAATAAGTATAATATCAGCATTGAAATATATCTACAAGTAATAAAAGTCGAGATAGAAACAGGAAATATTGATAACTAATTTTAACATGCCTGCAATTATCACTAGATTAATAGGAAGGTTAGTATATGGTCAAGGCTCCTGCTGCCATTACCTGTCCTGGTCGAGACACCTCAACCCTCACCTGGCTAGGGAAGGGAAGCCTAAAGAAGCGGTGACCTTTCCTCCCTTACACGAGAGTCAGGTTCAGAGTTTAAAGAAAGAATGATGAAAAAGTAAAGTTAATGGAAGAGAGAGAGACAAAGAAGAGTTAAGAAGAGTTAAGAGTCAAAAGAGTTAAGAAAATATTGTTGCAAGCTATTCTATGGTAAACAAAGCATACGTGACGCTTATGAATATGACTAATGAGCATAAATAACAGTTTTTCGAAAGAGTAATGAAAAAGTATAGTTAATGGAAGAGAGAAACAAAGAAGAAAAGTAAAGTGTCTATAGCAAAAGAGTTAAGAAAATATGGTTGCAAGCTATTCTATGGTAAACAAAGCATGCGTGACGCTTATGAATATGATTGATGGGTATAAATAACAGTTTTTCGAAAGAGTAATGAAAAAGTAAAGTTAATGGAAGAGAGAAACAAAGAAGAAAAGTAAAGCGTCTATAGCAAAAGAGTTAAGAAAATATGATTACAAGCTATTCTATGGTAAACAGAGCATACGTGACGCTTATGAATATGACTAATGAGCATAAATAACAGTTTTTTGAAAGAGTAATGTCTAAGAGATTTAAGGAATATATCTACAGAGGCAAAGTTTGGAGAATACTGTTGCAAGCGATTCTCTTAGTCGATAAAACATATAAGACGCCTAGGAAAAAAAGTACTAAAGGATATATTTTCGAAGGAATAGTCATGCCTGGAAGCTGAAAAATTTGTCTATCCAAGGCCTGTGTGTGTGTGTGTGTGTGTGTGTGTGTGTGTGTGAGTGTGTGCGTGAGTGCGTGCTTGTGCAATTCAGCTGAGATATATATGAAAAAAAGCGGTCCTCTTTGTATTGCTACTGATCATTGAAAGAAAATAAGATGTTGTAAAAATAGTTGATAATATAACTTGTAGAAATAACAGTAATAATGACAGCGCTACGATTATTATTATTATTGTTATTATTATTGTTATTATTATTATTATTATTATTATTATTATTATTATTATTATTATTATTATTATTATTATTATTATTATTATTATTATTATTATTATTATTATTATTATTATTATTATTATTATTATTATTATTATTATTATTATTATTATTATTATTATTATTATTATTATTATTATTATTATTATTATTTTTATTATTATTATTATTATTATTATTATTATTATTATTATTATTATTATTATTATTATTATTATTATTATTATTATTATTATTATTATTATTATCATTCTTCTTCTTCTTCTACTTCTTCTTCTTTTTAGTAGTTGTATTGCTAGCTTTGGTATTAGTATAAACATTAGTAGTAGCAGCAAATAATCAACACTGTAAAAACGGAAAAATAAATCATACATCACTGCAAAATTCATCGCTTGCATCGAAAATCTACAGACGTAATAATAGCAGTAGTAATAGTAATAATAATTATAATAGTAACAGTGGAAATAATAATAATAATACTTGTAGCAGGCATTCACCAATATGAAACTCAAGCATACACTCTTTCCCACCCATCCGTTCACTCACTACGCCAAGGCAATACTACACCATGAGCCAGAGGGCCCGGCGGCGCGGCACACGGTCACAGCGGCTGAGGGGAGGAAAAAGACTTAAGCTTATCAAATACCTGTGTCCCGCGCGGCGCCTCGACCTGAAAAAGCAAGGCAGGAGGAGGAGGAGAAGGTGCTGCTGGTCACTCCCTCCCTGGATGCGATAGTTTGATAGATAGACAGATAGAGAGAGATTGATTGGGAGATTGAGATTAAGATAGAAATACTGATAGAAATATAGATAAGGCAGAAAAATAGAGATAGATGAACTGATATATATATATATATATATATATATATATATATATATATATATAGAGAGAGAGAGAGAGAGAGAGAGAGAGAGAGATAAATAGATAGATAGATAGATAGATAGATAGATAGATAGATAGATAGATAGATAGATAGATAGATAGATAGATAGATAGATAGATAGATAGATAGATAGATAGATTGATAGATAGATAGATAGAGAGAGAGAGAGAGAGAGAGAGAGAGAGAGACACACACACACACACACACAAACACACACAGAGACACACACACACTCAGACGGAGTACCCTTCAAACTTTTGGTGTCGAAGAACAGCTGTGATAAGGGAAACAGGAGGAGGAGGAGGAGGAGGAGGAGGAGGGAAATCCCATCCAATCAAAGCTGATTTCCATAAGCTTAGATTATTAAGAGGAAAGTGACTCTCTCTCTCTCTCTCTCTCTCTCTCTCTTGTATTGTTATATTTGTTTGTTTTGCTCCGTTATTGTTCTCCCTCACTTCTGTTTTTTTCTTGTTTTTTTTTGTTTGTTTTTCTGTTTCTTTTAAGTTATTTTAATTGACGCGTTTATTGTGTTTGTCCTTCTGTCGCTTTCCCTCGGGCGTCTTTTGGTGTGTGTGTGTGTGTGTGTGTGTGTGTGTGTGTGTGTGTGTGTGTGTGTGTGTGTGTGTGTGTGTGTGTGTGTGTGTGTGTGTGTGTGTGTGTGTGTGTGTGTGTGTCTGTTTGTCTGTTTCTCTCTCTCTCTCTCTCTCTCTCTCTCTCTCTCTCTCTCTCTCTCTCTCTCTCTCTCTCTCTCTCATCCTCTTTCTCCCTCTCTCCCGCTCTCCCTCCTCCTCCTTCTTCACTCCCACTCCACCCAACATTCAAGAAGGGGAGTGACTCAACCGCCCCCCTTAATAAGTTAACCAATAGGGAATTATACACAGAGAGGTTCCAATGCTCCCTCCAATCCCTCCTTACTTTAGATCGGCATTAGGGAAGGGCACATTTCTCCTTCATCAAAGAGTGGTTTCCCTGCAAAAGAGAAGAGAAAAGACAAAGGAAAATAACAACAACAACAACAACAACAACAACAATAACAAGAGCAACAAAAGGGTAAAAGGAAAAATGAGGGACTGACTGACTTGACTGACTGACTGACTGACTGACTGACATTGATTTAGCTCCATCAACACTAAGCAACATCAAGTACAACATTTAAGAGGAGGAGGAGGAGGAGAGGGAGGGTTGGAAGTAAAGGGAAAGAGGAATAAGAGGAAGTGGTGGTGATGGAGGAGGAGGAGGAGGAAGAGGAGGTAGAGGAAGAGGAGGAAGAGGTTTAGGAAGAGGAGGAGGAGGAGGAGGAGGGGTGATGTTATTGAAGTGGGTGGAGGAATAATAGGGGAGGGAAGAGTGGAAGAGGAGGAGGAAGAGGAGGAAGAGGAGGTGGAGGAGGAGGAGGAGGAGGAGAGGAAAGGGGAGGTGAACTGGGAATGGGTGGAAAATGAAAAGGAAAAGGAAGAATTGAAGAGGAGGAGGAGGAAGGGTAGGAGAGGAGGAGGAGGGGGAGGAGGAGGAGGAGGAGGAGGAAGAGGAGGAGGAGGAGTCAGGTGTATGTAATTAACGCACAGGTACTTGTCCGTTTTCTATTCTCTTTTTTTTTAGGGCTCACAATTTTGTTTTATAGAATTTCTGGTATTTTTTTTCATAATCTCTTCATAAATATTTCTTTTTGAGGGCAATTTTGCTTTTCAAGGTATTAATTAAGTTTGTTCAAGGTAATTTTGGATCCTTAAAACGAATATTATGCTTTTCTCTGATGTAATTTTATATATTTTTCATGTAATCTCTTTTCCTTTTATGAGTTCCATCCCAATACTAACTTATTTTTTCTTCGAGGTAACTTTGCTTCTCGCTAAATTAATTTCTCTTGTTTTTTCATCTGTTTTTATGTCCAATGTTTTTTTCCTTTTTATAATTAGATTTTTTTTGTATTGAGTGGGAATTCTCTCTCTCTCTCTCTCTCTCTCTCTCTCTCTCTCTCTCTCTCTCTCTCTCTCTCTCTCTCTCTCTCTCTCTCTCTCTCTCTCTCTCTCTCTCCCCCTATCACGACCCGACACACTTTAAGGTAATTCCGTTTTTTCATACTAATCCCGTGACTTTTTCCCTCCAGTCTTCATTTTTTAATCTTTTATTCCCTATTCTAATATATTTTTTCTTGGAATATATTAATTTCTCTTTCACTATCGTAGCCTCGACACACTTTACGGTAATTCTCTTTTTTAATGTTAACTAAGTAACCGTTTTCCATTTACATTTATATCTACTTTTTCTTTTACCTTTTACAATTTGCTTTATTTTTTTTTGTGAGGGAGTCAATCTGTTTCTCTCCCCTTTCCCCTGTCACGGCTCTACACACTTCAGGTATAAGTCTTCCATCTTGCAGACTCCTTACGTTCTTATGTTCTTGTGTTCTTAAATATGTCGAGGCCGGTCTGGTGTAGTCTCCCGCGGGTCCTTTCCTCTCCTCTGCTCTGCCACACAGTCCCAACACCTTTCTCTTCCTCTCATATGTGAGCTTTAGGTAACATATGAGAGGAAAATATAGGTGTTGGGACTGTGTGGCAGAGCAGGGGGGAGAAATGGCCCAGCGGGAGCCAACGCCGAAACGAACTCGACAATTTGGTTTCACTATAGTTCTGTGTAATTCTTATGGCGTCTCCTTTTCCCCTCCTTTTAAGTAACTTCGCTTATTTCTTTATTTAGTTTTTTCTTTAATCTATTTTCTTCTCGTGATAATTAGTTTTCTCCCTTTCCCTGTCACGGCTCTACTCATTTTAGGTCAATTCCGTTTTTTAATGCTAATGGGACCACCGTTTCCCTCCCTCCCTCCCTCGCGCGGCATTCATGAGGTCGCGGCGACGCTAAATAGCTGACGGCGGCGCGGCCAACGCATATATTTGGCACGGAGTTAATAACTTTCTCGCGGCTAATTAGTCTTTATGGAAATTTTTGTGTTGATTAGTTTTGCCATTAATTTGGAGAACAACTTATTTTTTTTACTTAGATTTATTGCAGAGTTACTTCTAATCGAAATAAAGTAATCTGTGGCAAACATTTTCATAAGCTATATAATATTTTTGGTAGTGCTTTATAATATTTCACAAGCCATATAATATTTTTCCTTGTGCTTTATAATATTTCACAAGCCATATACTATTTTTGGTTGTGCTCTATATGTTCAGAATTATTTTTGTCCTCACTGATTCTGTAGGAGACAACCCTGAGTGCAGGAGACCAAGGGGCCGCCCACGTAACTCATAGCTGGGACAAGTCGATCGATCCTGCCGGGAGGGACTTGGGCCGGATAGGGAGCTGCGTGGGAGCTTGTTCGGGGAGATCTTCGGGAGTGAGGGCGGGGAATGAGTAAAGCGACGCGCCTCCGGGTGTATGCTCCCCATTAGTGCGTTAATCCTCACAGTATAATAGTTAAGGGTTATCAAACGTGCTACAAGTTACGACCCTATTATAGGTTGTAAGATCTAGTGTTGTGTTGGTTTAGCTATTACAAGCAAAGTACGAGAAGCATATTTTTAAGCCTTCACTAAAGTATGTAAAATTAATGTAGTTTACTTTTGGTCATGTCAAGTAAAAAGTATAAAAAAAAAAACACATTTACAGAGTCTTCAGTAAAAGTCGTAAAATTCCGTTCAGATTACTTTGGTCTCTCAGATAAAAGTACACCAAACATATTTACAAAGTCTTCAGTAAAAGTCGTAAAATTCCGTTCAGATTACTTTGGTCTCTTCAAATAAAAATACACCAAACACATTTTCAAAGTCTTCAGCAAAACCCGTAAAATTCCGTGTAGATTTCTTTGCTCTTGTCAAGAATTACAAATATCAAAAACATCTGGAAAGCCCCCACTAAGCAATGTATAACAATCATATTTTTTAGCCTCCACTAAAGACTAAATAACATTCCGTTCAGATTACTTTGGTCTCGTCAAATAAAACAAAAGAGAAAAAGTCTGACCAGTGTTTCTAAATCGAACTCCATTAAATTCAAGTCTCCAGGTGCGGGAATTCCTCTGGTCCGTGCAGGTATTGGCCGGCTCCACACACTTAATTGGATGTTAGTTATTTTCCGCGGCCTCACTCTTTCTACCGGGCGGGATTGGCCAGTCTTTTGAGCTGGTTCTGTTTTAATTTCCCCGGCTTTGCTTCACTTTACTTGCTGGCGCTGTTGTGTTGTCGGCAAGAGCTGCGTTGTGTTTGTTACGGCAGAAAGGACTTGGAATTTTGTGTGCAAGAATATTTTCCGCTTCGGTTTCTCACCCATTAAGTAAGGATAAGGTATACATTTTTACTTCATTTTTTTTCCATTGGGCTTTAGCTCCGGTAGGCTTTCATGATGTGGCCTTGCGATCTGCCCTAGCAAGTTAGTGGCGCAGGGAAGTGTTTTTAGTGGCGCCATTCTTGCTCTTTTTTTCTCCTCTCTGTAACTGCCTTCTCAACTGCAGTGGTAGCGTCATCATATATAAGGAGCTGGATGACTCTATATCTCCGTACTGACTCCTTGTTGCATGATTCTCCGTTTCTTGGTCCGTCGTGACTTAAATCTCTGCTATTTTCTGCTTTATTTCTTTCATCCTTCATGCCCTGTGTCTTACGTGTGTCGGGGTTATAAACTTCCTAGCTTATAACATTTGTATTCTCACGGCTTTCCTTATTCCACGGTGCTTGATAATGATCCAAATAAACTGATTTTGCAGTACGTTTGAGAAAATAAGATTACTGTAACGTCAGTTTTTACAGAGATTATCGAAACATCGCTTTTTATAGAGATTATCGTAACATCACTTTCTATACATTATCGTAACATCACTTTCTATAGAGATTACCGTAACGTCACTTTCTATAGAGATTATCGTAACGTCACTTTTTACAGAGATTACCGTAACGTCACTTTCTATAGAGATTATCGTAACGTCACTTTTTACAGAGATTATCGTAACGTCACTTTCTGTAGAGATTATCGTAACGTCACTTTCTACAGAGATTATCGTAACGTCACTTTCTATAGTGATTATCGTAACGTCACTTTCTGTAGAGATTATCGTAACATCACTTTCTATACATTATCGTAACATCACTTTCTATAGAGATTACCGTAACGCCACTTTCTATAGAGATTATCGTAACATCACTTTCTATAGAGATTATCGTAACGTCACTTTCTATAGAGATTATCGTAGCGTCACTTTCTATAGAGATTACCGTAACGTCACTTACTATAGAGATTACCGTAACGTCACTTTCTATAGAGATTATCGTAACGTCACTCTCTATAGAGATTATCGTAACGTCACTTTCTATAGAGATTATCGTAACGTCACTTTTTATAGAGATTACCGTAACGTCACTTTCTATAGAGATTATCGTAACGTCACTTTCTATAGAGATTATCGTAACGTCACTTTCTATAGAGATTACGGTAACATCACTTTCTATAGAGATTATCGTAACGTCACTTTCTATAGAGATTATCGTAACGTCACTTTTTATAGAGATTATTGTAACGTCACTTTCTATAGAGATTATCGTAACGTCACTTTTTATAGAGATTATCGTAACGTCACTTTCTATAGAGATTTCCGTAACATCACTTTCTATAGGGATTATCGTAATTTCACTCTTCACATTAATGACCGTGGTGTTAATTAAGCCCGTAATACACTCTTTGGTTACCTGTGCAAATAAGGTCGTTAATCAGGGTAATTAGTGGACCCATAGTACCTGTGCATTAACCTAACCAGGTAATGACACTCTACAGGGGGTTGGATGCTGTGCTGGGAGAGGTGGAGGTGATCCTAACTATTGCCTAGGGGGGGTCGGTGAGGGAGGGGGGCTGGAGTGTGTGTGTGTGTGTGTGTGTGTGTGTGTGTGTGTGTGTTTGGGGTGTATATTTGTTTTTTGTAGTATGTGTGTTTGTGGATAGGTAGGGTGTGTGTTTGAGTGTGTGTATGTGTGTGTGTGTGTGTGTGTGTGTGTGTGTGTGTGTGTGTGTGTGTGTGTGTGTGTGTGTGTGTGCGCGCGAGTAAAAAAATATATATTCCAATTTCCTTTCCCATTACAAAACAACAACTTCCTTTTTACAAATATTGGAAAAAAAAATAACGAGGACGCTTTGCTTGCTAAAAGACACAAAAAAGGTCGGCCTTCTATTTTTAACATGGAATTTTTAATCTTTTTTGTAAACATTTTTTCTTCTCGTTCAGTAAAAGGAAATTCTAAATACAGTGACTCGCCCTCTCTCATGATTTTGGGGGATCGTCAATTATTTTCAGGTCCAATTTATACTTTTCTACTGATGAGGGGGAGAGGGGGAGGTAACTGAAGGAAGGGGGGATGAAGGGGGTAGGGGCTAGAAGGGGAGGGGTGGGAAGGGGGAAGGGGGAGCAAAGGGAATTAAATTACTCGAACGTTTTCAGCGGAATTGTAAAATAAGTTGATTAGATTCTTTTTCAAGCGAGCTCATGCGGGCTATAATTTTTTTTTTTAGGCTGCAATCAGTGTTGTCGCGCTGGGAGAAAGATAAAAAAAGAGGCGTTTGCTGTGTGTGTGTGTGTGTGTGTGTGTGAGAGAGGAGGGGGCGTGTGTTTGCATGTGTGTGTGGGTGGGTGGGGGGTGCGTGTATTTGTGTGTGTGGGTGGGGGTGTGGGGGTGTCCGAGGCATCGTCCAGACGGTCAAGCAACCATTCAGGGGCGCGCAGTCACCTAGGGTTAGCGTGTGTATGTCCTTGGCTTTCCTGGAAGTGTGTGAACGTTCTCGGACACTCTCAAAGGCCCCAGGTGTGTGTAGGTGCAAGAATAGTGTTAGTGTGCGCCACGCTGAGGGTTGGCTTTTACATGGGAAGCCGCTGTGTATTGGAAGTAATAATACAAAGACAATGCGTGTTTTTAGGTTACGGGGCGAGGAGGTGAGCGTTTAAGAGTCACAGGAAGGGCTGATATGTGTGTAGGCGCAAGGATAGGGCTTGTCTGCGTCTGTGTTGCTTATGTATGGGAGCCCGTTGTGCATTCGAAGTATTAAAGTATAAAGACTATGCATGTATATTTAACCATTAAGACTAAAGACTGTGTGTATATTAGGTTATGGGTAGGAAGCCGTTGCGTTTTATGGCATATTATAAAGACTACGTATTATACAGATTTTAAAGACTGTGTGTGTGTGTGTGTGTGTGTGTGTGTGTGTGTGTGTGTGTGTGTGTGTGTGTGTGTGTGTGTGTGTGTGTGTTTGTGAATGTTTTATGTATCGTGGGAGGGGAAGAGAAGGGGAACGGTGGTTATGGTGGGGGTGGTTATTGTTGTATAAATCAAGTAACTGTATTTGGCGCTAATTATAAATTCAGGTGTAAATTTAATATTGCCGTCACTTTATATTCTATTTATACAGCAGTGAGGGCGGGCGGCAAAATTTGTGGCCTTGGTATTAAGAAAAAAGAGTACATTGAATTTCTGATAATATTCATCAGCTGAGTGAGTGGAAATGCAAGTCCTGAACAACACGAATAGGTAAAGAATAAAATTAACTATTGCAATTTTTTATCTTTTTAGTGGGGAGGATGTAAACAGAATGGCAGAGTTTGTGGACCAGATATAATAAAAGAGTACATTGAATTTCTAATAATATTCATCAACTCACTGGAAATAAAAGTCCAAGACAACACGAGCAATTAAGAAATAAGATTAACCACTGTGATTTTTTTTTAGGGTTAAGAAATGGCAGAATTTGTGGCCTTTCTATAAAAAAAAGTATATTGAATTTCTAATAATATTCATTAACTCGCTGGAAATTCAAATCCAAAACAACACGAACAGTTAAGAAATAAGATTAACCACTGTGATTTCTTTTAAGGGTTAAGAAATGGCAGAATTTGTGGCCTTTCTATAAAAAAAAAGTATATTGAATTTCTAATAATATTCATCAACTCGCTGGAAATTCAAATCCAAAACAACACGAACAGTTAAGAAATAAGATTAACCACTGTGATTTCTTTTAAGGGTTAAGAAATGGCAGAATTTGTGGCCTTTCTATAAAAAAAAAGTATATTGAATTTCTAATAATATTCATCAACTCACTGGAAATACAAGTCCAAAACAACACGAGCAATTAAGAAATAAGATTAACCACTGTGATTTCTTTTAAGGGTTAAGAAATGGCAGAATTTGTGGCCTTTCTATAAAAAAAAAGTATATTGAATTTCTAATAATATTCATTAACTCACTGGAAATACAAGTCCAAAACAACACGAACAGTTAAGAAATAAGATTAACCACTGTGATTTTTTTTAAGGGTTAAGAAATGGCAGAATTTGTGGCCTTTCTATAAAAAAAAGTATATTGAATTTCTAATAATATTCATTAACTCACTGGAAATACAAGTCCAAAACAACACGAGCAGTTAAGAAATAAGATTAACCACTGTGATTTCTTTTAAGGGTTAAGAAATGGCAGAATTTGTGGCCTTTCTATAAAAAAAAAGTATATTGAATTTCTAATAATATTCATCAACTCACTGGAAATACAAGTCCAAAACAACACGAGCAGTTAAGAAATAAGATTAACCACTGTGATTTCTTTTAAGGGTTAAGAAATGGCAGAATTTGTGGCCTTTCTATAAAAAAAAAGTATATTGAATTTCTAATAATATTCATCAACTCACTGGAAATACAAGTCCAAAACAACACGAGCAATTAAGAAATAAGATTAACCACTGTGATTTTTTTTTAGGGTTAAGAAATGGCAGAATTTGTGGCCTTTCTATAAAAAAAAGTATATTGAATTTCTAATAATATTCATTAACTCGCTGGAAATTCAAATCCAAAACAACATGAACAGTTAAGAAATAAGATTAACCACTGTGATTTCTTTTAAGGGTTAAGAAATGGGAGAATTTGTGGCCTTTCTATAAAAAAAAAGTATATTGAATTTCTAATAATATTCATCAACTCACTGGAAATTCAAATCCAAAACAACACGAACAGTTAAGAAATAAGATTAACCACTGTGATTTTTTTTAGGGTTAAGAAATGGCAGAATTTGTGGCCTTTCTATAAAAAAAAAGTATTTTGAATTTCTAATAATATTCATTAACTCACTGGAAATACAAGTCCAAAACAACACGAACAGTTAAGAAATAAGATTAACCACTGTGATTTTTTTTACGGGGGAGGAGCAAAAACATGTAATCTTCAAAATGTAAGCCATGTGATGCAATTTTAGGTAACTATACTTCTGTTTGTTGAGGATACGGTCGGACAAAAGGCAAGGGAGGCGGGCAGAAGCAGCGGGTAGAGGCGGGTCCATGCGACAACACACGCGAGGGGGGCAAGTCGCGGCGAGAACTGGGCTGAGGTGAGGCGGAGACGCGCGGGGTAGCATCGGGCAAGACAGTGAAGGCGAAGGCGTACGAGGAAGACAAGGGCAAGAGAGGGTAGTACAGACAGGGCCAAGGCTGAGACGGTTCATAGCAAGGCAGAACATGGCAAGGCAATAGAGGGCAAGATAGGTAGATGCAAGCTGGATAAGGAAGCGAAGGGAGAGAAAGAGAAAGAATTCGTAGCAACATACATACACACACATATACAGTCACACTTACACACACACACACACACACACACACACACATTCATTCTCTCTCTGTCTGTCTATCTCTCTATTTATCTATTTATATGTCTTTTCATCCCTCTCTCTCTCTCCCTCTCCCTCCCATTCATAATTCATTTTTCGTTTGCATATAATCATGAGACTATATTTTCTTTTCTCTCTCTCTCTGCTAAATAACTGAACAACAAATATATGATACAAAAATATAAACTAAAGCCTGTATTCGTATTTTTTTTTGTTATATTTTATTTGAGAAAGAAAATAAATAAATGGCGGATTTTTTTTTTTTAATATCAATGCTCATTTTTTTGCTTCTACTTTTGCCTGGCTTGAAAATGGTTAGAAGTGAATTGTTTTTTTGTTTGTTTTTGATGTTTTTGATGTTTTTGTTTTTTCAGTTTTTTATCAATATTTTTCTGGCGCTGTGCAAGTTAGAGAGTAAATAGGTAAGAGTTAGCGAGGGCAGTAAGAGAGTAAGTAAGATGCCGCCACTATAAATACTTGCCTGCGCCATGACGGGCTGGGGCCGAATACCATCCGGGCCCCTCAAGGATGCCTACCAGCGCAATAGGCGGAGACGTAAAAAAAAAGAAAAAAAAAGGGAGTAAGTAAAAATATCTATAGTAAGAGAATTAAAACTAAATTAAATGGTTTCGAGTTCCTCTTTTTCTCTACTGATATATTTCCTTCTTTTTTTACTCCCATTTCTTCCTCTTATCTCCACTGCCTAATATATTTTCCTCTCTTGTTCTCCTAACTCCTCCTCCTCTCTCTTTCCCTACTTGTTAAGAGGAAGAAAATGAGAACTAAATTTTATGGTTTCGAATTCCTCTTTTTTATTACCATTTTTTCCTCTTTCTTTTCACTGCCTAATATATTTTCCTCTCTTGTGCTCCTAACTCCTCCTCCTCTCTCTTTCCCTACTTATTAAGAGTAAGAAAATGAGAACTAAATTTTATGGTTTCGAATTCCTCTTCTTCTCTACTGATATATTTCCTTCTTTTTTTATTCCTATTTATCCCTCTTATCTCCACTGTCTCATATATTTTCCTCTCTTGTGCTCCTAACTTCTCCTCTCTCTTTCCCTACTTATTAAGAGTAAGAAAATGAGATCTAAATTTTATGGTTTCGAATTCCTTTTTTTCTCAACTTAATTTATTTTCTTCTTTTTTTTTACTCCCATTTCTTCCTCTTATCTCCACTGTCTCATATATTTTCCTCTCTTGTGTTCCTAACTCCTCCTCTCTCTTTCCCTACTCTATATATTTTCTTCCTTTGGGTTCCTAAATTTCCCTCCTACTTTCCCTACTTAATCTATTTCTATTATTGTGGTCTTGATTTTCCTCTCATTTTCACTGCTTTTAATATTGTGCTTCTAATAATTTCTCTCACTTTCATAGCTTATTATATTTTCCTCCTCTGTGTTTTTTATTTTTCCTCTCACACTCACTGCGTACTTTTCCTCTTTTCCTCTTTTGGGGTTATTAGTGTGCCCTCTTTTTTTCACTGATTAATCTATTTTCCTCTTTTGCGCTCTACATTTCATTCCAATCCATCTTCCATGTCCTTCCTCCTCTCCTCTCCTCTGATATGTCTTTCCCTCTTTCCTCTCCTTTCCTCTCCTCTCCTCTCTTGTTTTCATGCCCTCTCATTTCCACTGCTTCATAACTTTTCTCTATTATATACCTATTTTTTCCTCTCTCACACACTATCGATCGCCGGTCACTTCACGGACGAGTGTTTTCCTTTATTTTCCCTTCTTCCGTGTCTCGTTATTGAAAGGTTTTTGTATATTTTTTGCACTCATTCCTCTCTTTTATGATATTGGAATTCATTATCGTCAGTATCGGTGTTTCGGCAAGCGCTTCCTTCCTTCCTTCCTTCCTTCCTTTAATAAATAAGTCTGGTGATGGATTGGAAGGGAGACGAGATGGGGATGAAATATAAGCTTGGGGAAAATAACAAGGGAGGCGATTGGAGGAAATTCGTGTAGATAAAGTAACAAGCAATTCATTATCAGTTTCGTAATAATGAGAAAGACTGAAGAAAGACGAGAAGAAATGTTTAATAGATAAGTCTGGTGATGGACTGGAAGGGAGGGAGTCGAGATGGTGATGAAATATATGCTTGGGGAAACTAACAAGGAAGGCGATAGGAGGAAATTCGTGTAGCTAAAGTAACAAGGAATTCATGATCAGCTTCGTAATGATGAGAAAGATTGAAGGAAGACGAGGAGAAGAAAATGATAACAAAGGCGATTGAAAGAAATATGTGAGGCTAAAATAACAAGCAATTCATTATCAGTTTTGTAATAATGAGAAAGATTGAAGGAAGACGAGGAGAAGAATATAATAACTAAGGCGATTGGAAGAAATATGAGGCAAAAATAACACGCAATTCCTTATCAGTTTTGTAATGATGAGAAAGATTGAAGGAAGACGAGGAGAAGAATATAATAACTAAGGCGATTGGAAGAAATATGTGAGGCTAAAATAACACGCAATTCATTATCAGTTTTGTAATAATGAGAAAGATTGAAAGGAGGCGATGAGACAAAATTTGCTTTACCATCATAACAGCAAAGGTGAATTTTTTTTTTTTTACAACAAAGGAGACAGCTCAAGGGCACACAAAAAGGAAACAATAATAAAAAAAAAAGCCCGCTACTCGCTGCTCCTAAATGATGAAATGAAATGAAAAATGAAATGATGAAATAAGCTTGAGAAAATAAGAAAGAAAGCGATGAAAAGAAATATGTGCGTAAAACAACAAGCAATTTATTATCACCTTTGTAGTAATGTGAAAGATTGAAGGAAGGAGATGAGAAGAAAAGAAAGTTAGAGAAAATATAGAAAAAAAAATAAAAATATCAAAAAAAAAGAAGGAGAATTAGGTTTGGGTAAAATAACGACCAATTCATTATCAGTTTTGTTGTAATGAGAAAGATTGAAGGAAGGAATTGAGAAGAAAAGAAAGTTAGAGAAAAAAAAAGATAAAAATAGCAAAAAAAGAAGGAAAAAGGAGAAACATTGCATGAGAAGGAGAATTAGGTTTGGGTAAAATAACGACCAATTCATTATCACCTTTGTAGTAATGAGAAAGATTGAAGGAAGGAATTGAGAAGAAAAGTTAGAGAAAAAAAGATAAAAATAGCAAAAAAAAAAGGAAAAAGGAGAAACATTGCATGAGAAGGAGAATTAGGTTTGGGTAAAATAACGACCAATTCATTATCAGATTAGTAGTAATGTGAAAGATTGAAGGAAAGGAGATGAGAAGAAAAGAAAGTTAGAGAAAAAAAAAGATAAAAATAGCAAAAAAAAGAAGGAAAAAGGAGAAACATTGCATGAGAAGGATAATTAGGTTTGGGTAAAATAACGACCAATTCATTATCAGCTTAGTAGTAATGTGAAAGAATGAAGGAAATGAGATGAGAAGAAAAGAAAGTTAGAGAAAAATAAAAGAAAAAGATAGGAATAGCAAAAAAAGAAGGAAAAAGGAGAAACATTGCATGAGAAGGAGAATTAGGTTTGGGTAAAATAACGACCAATTCATTATCAGTTTTGTAGTAATGTGAAAGATTGAAGGAAAGGAGATGAGAAGAAAAGAAAGTTAGAGAAAAATCAAAGAAAAAGATAGGAATAGCAAAAAAAGAAGGAAAAAGGAGAAACATTGCATGAGAAGGAAAATTAGGTTTGGGTAAAATAACGACCAATTCATTATCAGCTTAGTAGTAATGTGAAAGATTGAAGGAAAGGAGATGAGAAGAAATATGTTTGGCTAGGATAACAACTCATTCATTATCAAATTTGTAATGATGAGAAAGATTGCAGGAAGGAAGACATGAGTTTGGCAAAAAATAACAACCGATTCGTTATAAATTTGGAATAATGACATCAATTTGTAATAATGAAATGAGAAGGAGGGCGAGGAGAGTAAATCTGTTTGGCAAAAAAAAAAAAAAAAAAAAATATTACCAGTTTGAAGCAAGGAAAATATGGCTTTGGTGATGTCTTAGCTATGGCTGAATTGATTTGTTTTTTTAGCAATTTCGGAGATATAAATAAACTTTGAAGGAAGGACGTCCGGCAAATTAAATGTAAAAGTCTGGGTATGTAACTCGTATGGGAGAGAGATAGACACATCTGTTAACGCTAATGCTATTTTTCGTGTTATTTATGAGGCAGATATATATTTTACAAGCGAGGGAGTAAACAAATTCAGCAAATGTAATAGCAGATATATTTTAATTTACACTAAAGAGACTGACGGCGCCCTCCCTCTAATGTTGACGCTATGCTTTATTTTTTTGGTGATGCTGGAGGAAGAAATGTTTGACAACGACACACACGTTTGTTGATGTTAATAATGGCTTTCGGTAATATTCAAAGTATTATTAGAATTTGAGCAAAAGAGAGAATGACACCGCGGAAAAGAGAAATAGAGAGGAAGAGAAAAGAGAAGAGAAAGAGAGAGAAAAAGAATCAGAATGCGAAAAATAGAGAATGACAATAAGGAAAAGAATAAGAGAGAGAGAGAGAGAGAGAGAGAGAGAGAGAGAGAGAGAGAGAGAGAGAGAGAGAGAGAGAGAGAGAGAGAGAGAGAGAGAGAGAGAGAGAGAGAGAGAGAGAGAGAGAGAGAGAGAGAGAGAGAGAGAGAGAGAGAGAGAGAGAGAGAGAGAGAGAGAGACAGAGAGAGAGAGAGAGAGAGAGAGAGAGAGTGGGGGGCGCAGAGAGAGAGAGAGAGAGAGAGAGAGAGAGAGAGAGAGAGAGAGAGAGAGAGAGAGAATGGGAAACAATAAAGAAAAGAAAAAATAGAATGAGAGGAGAGAGAGAGAGAGAGAGAGAGAGAGAGAGAGAGAGAGAGAGAGAGAGAGAGAGAGAGAGAGAGAGAGAGAGAGAGAGAGAGAGAGAGAGAGAGAGAGAGAAACAGCAACAAAGATAAAAAAAGGAATATGAGACAGAAAGAGAGAATAGAAATAAGCAAAAGAAAAGAGAAACAAAGAAAGATAAAATAATGAAAGGAAAGAGATACAAAAAAAAAAGAGAAAGGAAATGAAAGAGAATGAGAAAAAAGAAAGAAAAAAATAACACTACTCATAAAAATATATATAAAAAACGTCAAAATTCCAGACTCTAAACAAAGACAAAAGAAAAAAAGGGAGTAGAGAATTTCAATAAAGGAAGAAGAGAAGAGAAGAGAAAGAAGAAAGAAACAAAGAAAGAATAAAAAAAATGGAATAGCTCACAAATTTTATCTCTCCTCTCGTGTTAAGAAAAAAAGAGAGAAAAAAAGATATTCGGAGTTGGAGTCGAAAAGTGCAGGGAGTTTGTCACATAAGTTCGCCCGTGCTAAGGAGGGGGAAGGGAAAGGAAGAAAAAAAGAAAGAAAAAAGAAAAAGAAAGATAAAACGAGAAAAAAAGGATAAGAAGGAGAAATAAAATAAAAATGAACTGGAAATGACGACGAACGAGGAGAGAGAAAGGGAAAGAGTAATAGATAAATAGATAGATAGATAGATAGATAGATAGATAGAGATAGAGATAGAGAGAAAGAGAGAGAGACGGACGTGCATGTATAAAATGAAAAAGAGATTAGTGAAAGAGAGGGAGAGAAAAAGAAAGGATAAAAAGGGAAGAAAGAGAACAAGAGAAAAAACAACAGAGAACAGGAGAAAGAGAAAAAAAAATAGAAAAAGAAAGAAAAAAAGAAAAAAGTGAAAAAAGTGAGAGATTGAGTGAAAAAGACAGCGATAGAGACAGAGACAGACGCAGAGAGAGAGAGAGAGAGAGAGAGAGAGAGAGAGAGAGAGAGAGAGAGAGAGAGAGAGACGGGGGGATAAACGAAATGAAATAAGAAGAGAAAGAAGGAGGAGGAGGAAAGGGAAGGAAAAGAAGGGAAGGAAAGGAAAGAAGGGACAGGGAAAGGAAGGTGGGGGAAGGGTAAGCGAAGGGAAGGAAAAGGAAGGAAAGGAGAGAAAAGTAAAATAAAGAAAAGAGAAACGCAAAATAAAAGGAAAGGGAGAAGTAGAGAAAAAAAAATGAAAGAGAAAAGATAAAGAAGAAAGGAAATAACAGAATAGAAAAACAAATAAAGAAAAGGGAGGAGAAGAGAAGGGAAGGGAAGCGAAGGGATAGGGAAGGGAAGGAAAGGGTCGGAGAAGGCTGGGGCAGGATGTCAATTCAAATTTATTCATGTCTGCAAGTTGAAGAGAGGTGAGGTGGCGCGCGCTCCCCCACTCCTCTGACACTTCACTTTACGGAGGAAGGGACAGAAAGGGAGGAGGAAGGGAGTAATGTGGGACGTCTGGCTTTGTTGATGGGTCCTAGTGGGAAGGGTGGGGAGGGGGGATGCTGAGAGAGAGAGAGAGAGAGAGAGAGAGAGAGAGAGAGAGAGAGAGAGAGAGAGAGAGAGAGAGAGAGAGAGAGAGAGAGAGAGAGAGAGAGAGAGAGAGAGAGAGAGAGAGAGAGAGAGAGAGAGAGAGAGAGAGAGAGAGAGAGAGAGAGAGAGAGAGAGAGAGAGAGAGAGAGAGAGAGAGAGAGAGAGAGAGAGAGACGACGGACATGCATGGATAAAATGAGAGAGATTAGTGAAAGAGAGGGAGAGAAAAAGAAAGGATAAAAAAGGGAAGAAAGAGAACAAGAGAAAAAAAATATAACAGAGAACAGGAGAAAGAGAAAGAAAATAGAAAAAGAAAGAAAAAAAGAAAAAAGTGAAAAAAGTGAGAGATTGAGAGAAAAAGAGACAGAGAGAGAGAGAGAGAGAGAGAGAGAGAGAGAGAGAGAGAGAGAGAGAGAAAACAACCCGAGCAAGCTAACAGAGTATTTAGTTCGGCTAAACTAATCATTGAGCGCCCATTAGCTGCACAGAGTAATGTAATTCAAATTATTTGCGAGATAAGTCTACTGCTGAAAGGATCGGAGGGGGAGGGGATAAAGAGGAGGGGGTAGTGGGGGGACATGGGGGGCGTGGGAGAAGGGGCGGGTGGTAGGGGATGGGTAAGTGGGGGGAGGGAATGGGTGGGAAAGCGGCTGGGTGAGACAGGGAGGAGAGCGCGAGAAGGGAGACAAGGGGATGGGAGGATATGGGTGAAAGGGGGAAGAGCCGATGGGGAAAAAAGGGGAAGGGGAGTGAGGAAAGGGGAGAGGAAGAGGGTAGGATAACATCTTCACCATTTTGTACGCTGTTTGAGCTACGAATACAAATCAGTGCTATGTTGTTGGATATCTGACCCATTTTGTACGCATTATTTCAGCTACGAATACAAGCCAATGCAATGTTAAAATGGATATCTGACCCATTTTGTGCATTCTTCTAGCCATGAATATTAGTAAAATAATAATTGCCTGATAAGCTATAATACACACACACACACACACACACACACACACACACACACACACACACACACACACACACACACACACACACACACACACACACACACAAAGAATAAAGAGGAAGTAAATTGAAATAAAAAAAACATTCCATTTAACTATATACTTCCCTTTTCTTTTCTCCTTCCTTTTCTTCTCTCTCCCTCTCCTCTCTCCTCTCTTTCTCCTTCTCTCTCCTTCTCCATCCTTCTTTACCTTCTATCTCCCTTCCACTGACATCCCTTTTCCTTTCCTTTCTTTTCCTTCTTTCTCTCCTCTCTTCCTCTGTGCCCTCTCTCTTTTTCTATCTTTTTCACTCCTTTTCTCTCTCTTCCGCTCTCTCTTCTCCTCTCTTACTCTCTTCGTCTTACTCTTCATCTCTTCCTTCTCCTCTCTCTTCTACTTTTTTACTCTCTCTCTCTCTCTCTTTCTCTAATTCTCCCTCCTTCCTTCCCATCTCCCTTCATTCATTCCTCTCTCTCCTCTCCTCTCTTCTCATTTTAACTTCCTTACTCTTTACTCTTCTCTTTCTTCCCCTCTCTTCCTCTTCCTTTCTTACGCCTCTTTCCAATCCATCACCCTCCCTTTTTTCCTCCCTCCTCTCCTTTACTCTCTCTCCCCTTCTCTCTCCCTCACTTCCCTCCCTTCCTCTCTCTCCTTCACCTTCATCCTTCTTCTCTGTTTTCTCTCCTCTCTTTCTACATTCCTCCATTCTCTTCTCTCTTTCCTCTCCTCCTTTTCTTCTTCCTTCATGCCTTTCTCCTTCCCCATCAGCTTCCTTTCTATCCTCTCCTCCTTTCCTTCTTCCTTCATGGCTTTCTTCTTTCCCCATCAGCCTCCTTTCTCTCCTCTTCTTCCCCCTTTCTCTCCTTTCGTCCTTTTCTTCATCCTTCATGGGTCTCCTCCTTCCCATCAGCCTCCTCCCATCCTCCTCTTCAACCCCCGTGATGAGAACAAGCAAGGGCCAAGTCTAACCTTTGTCACTAGGTATGCAGGAAGCCCCAACACTGCCTGACTCCTGGCCTCACGGCTCCCCAGGAAACCATTCACACTACAGCCAGGAAGAGAAGGGGAGAAGCGTTAACCAGGCAAGGTGTGTGTGTGTGTGGGGGGGGGCTTGTGTGTGTGGATGTTGGGTGTGGGGTAAGGAGGGGAGCTGTGTGGGTAGGGAGGGGTTATTTTTTTGTCTTATAATCTAACCAATTTTTTTGACCCTGCTTTATTTTGTTGGCCTAACTTTCTGCTTCGATTTTCCTTGCTATATGTTTGTTTGTTGTCTATTTTCCCTCTTTTCCTTGTTTTCCTACCTCCCATTCTCTCTGTTTTTTGTATTCCTTTCGTCTCTTATTCTACGTGTTCTGTCTCCTCTAATCAACTTATTTTGTCTACTTTTTCTTGTCTATCTTTTCTCTTCGTTTTCCTTTCTTCTATGTTTGTTTGGTTATCTAGTTTCCCCCTTTGCTTGTTTTCTCCTACCTTCCATTCTCTCTGTTTCTTTTTTTAATTCTTTTCGTCCTGTATTTGGCTACGTGTTCTGTCTCCTCCAATCAGCTTGTTTTGTCTACTTTTTTCTTGTCTATCTTTCTCTTCGTTTTTCCTTTTCTCTATGTTTGTTTGTTATCTAGTTTCCCCCTTGCTTGTTTTCCTGCCTCCCATTCTCTCTGTTTCTTTTATTATTTTCTTCTCGTTTAATCAACTTTTTGTGTATTTTTTCTTGCCTACGTTCCTCTTCGTTTTATTCCTTTCTTTCTTTTCCTCGTGTCTTCTACTTCTCCCCTCAACGCTTGTCTCCTCCTATATATCTCTTTCTGGTTCTT
>NW_026111598.1:899554-987054 GCF_024679095.1 Eriocheir sinensis
ATACAAATTTTAGTTATTTTATTTATTTTTTGTATATATATTTTCCTACCAATTTACTTGATTTTATGTGTATTTTGTATATATATTTTTCTACGTATTTAAATTAATATATGTGTATTTTATATATACATTTTCATAAAAATTTACATTATTTTATTGTGTGTATTCGTATATATTTTGAAACAAATTTTATACAAATTCATGTTATTTTATGTGTATTTGTATATATATTTTCATACAAATTTATATTATTTTATGTGTATTCTTACATATATTTTATTATAAATTTACCTTATTTTATGTTTATTTTGTATATTTATTTCATTCAATTTTAAATTATTTAATGTGTATTTTTGCATTTGTATTTACGTTATCTTAGGTTATCTTTAGGTTACCTTATTTTTTGTTTATTTTGTATATTTATTTCACTCAATTTGAAATTATTTTATGTGTATATTTGTATTTGTATTTAGGTTATTTTATGTGTATTTTGCATATATATTTTCATCCAAAATTACATTATTTTATTGGTATTTTCTTAATTTAATTCGATACGAATTTAGATTATTTTATAGGTATTTTGTATACATATTTTTATACTCATTTACATTATCTAAAGTGTGTTTTGTATATATATTTTTATGCAAATTTATTTTATGTTCATTTTGTACATATATTTTATAGAAATTTGCGTTATCTTATGTATATAGTTTTATATAAATTTACGTTATTTTATGTGCATTTTGTATATTTATATTTATACAAATACACATTCTTTTAATGGTATGTTGTTTATTTACATTTATACGAATTTACATTATTTTATGTGTATTTTGTATACATTTTTTTATTCGTATTTACTTAATATTATGTGTATTTTGTATATGTATTTTTATAGAAATCTACGTTTTTTATGTGTATTCGTATATATATTTTGAAACAAATTTACATTATTTTATATGTATTTTGCATATCTATTTCAATACAAATTTACCTTATTGTATGTGCATTTTGTATATTTATTTTAATACAAATTCAAATATTTTATGTGTAATTTGGTATCAATAATTAAAAAAAAATGCGTTATTTTATAAGCATTTTGCATCTTAATTTTCATACAAATTTACATTATTTTATTAATATTCTGTGTATATATTTTGATACGATTTTACATTATTCTATTTGTGTTTTGTATATATTTTTTTATACATAGTTACATTATTTAATGTGTTTTGTGTATATATATATATATATATATATATATATATATATATATATATATATATATATATATATATATATATATATAGATATATATATATATATATATATATATATATATATACATATATATATATATATATATATATATATATATATATATATATATATATATATATATATATATATATATATATACATAAAATAACGTAAAACTGTATAAAACTATATACAAAATAAACAAAATAATTAAATTTGTATGAAAATAGATATACAAAAGACACATAAAAAAGGCTAAATTTGAATTGAAATAAATATAGAAAATACAGAAAATAATGTAAATTTGTATCAAAATATATATTCAAATACACATATAATAACGTAAATTTGTATAAAAATATATAAACAAAATACACATTCAATAATGTAAATACGTATAAAAGATATGTACGTAATGTAAAAATTTATAAAGTTAAAGATGCAAAATACCCATAAAATAAATCATATTTAAAAAAAAAATATATACAAAAATACACATTAAATAATTGAATTTGTATTAAAATAAATATACAAAATACAAATACAATAAGGTAGATTTTTATTGAAATAGATATGCAAAAAACACATAAAATAATGAAATTTTTCATCAAAATATATACGAATACACAAAATAAAATTAGGTAAATTTTTATGAAAATATATATACAAAATACACATAAAATAATGTAAATACATAGAAAAATATATATACAAAATACACATAAAATAATGTAAACTCGTATCAAAATAAATAAACAAAATATATATATATATATATATATATATATATATATATATATATATATATATATATATATATATATATATATATATATATATATATATATATATATATATATATATATATATATATATATATATATATATATATATATATATATATATATATATATATATACACACAATATATATGCAAAATACAAATAAAATAACAAAAATTTGTATGAAAATATATACAAAAATACACAAAATTTTTTTTTAATTTTTTTGAAAATAGATATGCAAAATACACATGAAATTAGGCAAATTTTTATTGAAATACATATACAAAATACACATAAAATAATGTAAATTTGTATGAAAATATATAAACAAATACACATAAGATAACGTAAATTTCCATAAAATATTTGTAAAAATATACATTAAATAATGTAAATATGTCTAAAAATATATATACAAAATACACAGAATAACGTAATATCGTATCAAAATAAATAAACAGACTATCAATAAAATAATGTAAATTTGTATGAAAATAAAGATGCAAAATACCCATATAATAACGCATATTTGTTTTAAAATATATATACAAAAATACACATAAAATAATTAAATTTGTATCAAAATAAATATACAAAAGGCACATACAATAAAGAAAATTTCTATTGAAATAGATATGTGAAATACACATAAATAATGTAAATTTGTATCAAAATATATATACGAATACACATAAAATAGAGTAAATTTCTATGAAAATATATATTCAAAATACATATAAAATTATGTAATAATTTACATTATTTTATGTGTATTTTGTATATGTATTTCAATACAAATTTGCCTAATTTTATATGTTTTTTGTATATTTATTTTCATACAAGTTTAAATTATTTTTGTGCATTTTTGTTTATAGTTTTATACAAATTTAGGTTATTTTATGTGTATTTTGTATATCTATTTTCATACAAATACACATTCTTTTCATGATATTTTGTTTATTTATTTTGACACGAATTAACATTATTTAATGTGTATTTTGTATATATATTTTTATACGTATTTACATTATTTCAAGTGTATTTTGTATATATATTTCTATAGAAATCTGCGTTATTTTATGTGTATTCGTATATATATTTTGAAACAAATTTACAATGTCTTATGTGTATTTTGCATATTTTTTCAATACAAATTTACCTTATAGTATGTGCATTTTGTATATTAATTTTAATACAAATTTGATTAATCTATGAGTATTTTTGTATATGTATTTTTATAAAAATATGCTTTATTTTATGTTTTTTTTGCATCTTTATTTTCATACAAATTTACATTATTTTATTGATATTCTGTGTATTTATTTTGATATGATTTTACATTATTCTATGTGTATTTTGTATATATATTTTATATAAAAAAAAATGTTTTTATTTCATACAAATCTACATTATTTTATGTGTTTTTTGTACATGTATACACATAAAATATTTAAATTTGTATTGAAATAAATATACAAAATGCACATACAATAAGGTAAACTTCTATTGAAAGAGATATGCAAAAATACATATAAAACAATGTAAATTTGTTTCAAAATATATATACGAATACACATAAAATAACGTAGATTTCTATAAAAATATATATACAAAATACATATAAAATTAAGTAAATACCTATAAAAAAATGTAAACAAAATACATATAAAATAATGTAAATTCGAAACAAAATAAATTAACAAAATATTAATAAAATAATGTAAATTTGTATGAAAATTAAGATGCAAAATACCCATAAAATAACGCATTTTTTATAAAAAAAATATATACGAAATAACATAAGATATTTGATTTTGTATTAAAATAAATAGATATACATTCTTTTATTGGTATTTTGTTTATTTATTTTGTTTCAAGTTTACATTATTTTATGTGTATTTTGTTTACATTTTTTATACGTATTTACTTAATTTTATGTGTATTTTGAATATATATTTTTATAGATATCTACGTTATTTTATTTGTATTCGTATATATATTTTGAAACAAATTTACATTGTGTTATAAGTATTTTTGCATATCTCTTTCAATAGAAGTTTACCTTATTGCATGTGCATTTTGAATATTTATTTCAATACAAATTTAAATATTTTATGTGTATTTTGGTATATATATTTTTATAAGAAATGCGCTATTTGATGGGAATTTTGCATCTTTATTTTCAAACAAATTTACATTATTTTATTAATATTCGGTGTATTTATTTTGATACTAGTTTCCATTATTCTATTTGTTTTTTGTATATATATTTTTTGTGTATTTTTGTATATAGTTTTATACAAATTTAGGTTATTTTATGTACGCATTTACATTATTTAATGTGTGTTTTGTATATATATTTTTATGCAAATTTACTTTATTTTATGTGCATTTTTGTACATATATTTTTTTAGAAATTTGCGTTATTTTATGTGTATTTGTATATGTTTTCTCATACAAATTTACATTATTTTATTGCTATTTTGTTTATTTATTTTGATACAAATGAAAATAGATATACAAAATATACATAAAATAAACTAAATTTGTATTGAAAAATATATACAAAATACATAAAATAATGTAAATTTGTATCAAAATATTATAACGTAAATTTGTTTTAAAATATACAAAATACACATTAAATAATGTAAATATGTATAAAAAAATATATACAAAACACAAATAGAATAATGTAAAATCGTATCAAAATAAATACACAGAATATTAATAAAACAATGTAAATTTGTATGAAAATAAAGATGCAAAATACCCATTAAATAACGCATTTTTTTATAAAAATATATATACCAAAATACACATGAAAAAATTAATTTGTATTAAAATAAATATACAAAATACACATACAATAAGGTAAATCTGTATTGAAATAGATATGCAAAATACATATAAAACAATGTAAATTTGTTTCAAAATATATATACGAATACACATAAAATAACGTAGATTTGTATAAAAATATATATACAAAATACACATAAAATTAAGTAAATACGTATAAGAAAATGTATACAAAATACACATAAAATAATGTAAATTCGTATCAAAATAAATAAACAAAATACCAATAAAAGAATGTGTATATGTATTAATATAAATATACAAAATACATATAAAATAACGTAAATTTGTATAAAACTATATACAAAAATACACAGAAGTAATTAAATTCGTATGAAAATAGATATACAAAATACAGATAAAATAAGCTAATTTTGAATTGAAATGTATATACAAAATACATAAAATAATGTAGATTTGTATCAAAATATTTATAAAAATACCCATAAAATAACGCTTTTTTTTATTTATAAAAATATATATACCAAAATAAATATCAAGAAATTAAATTTGTATTAAAATAAATATACAAAAAACACATACAATAAGGTAGATTTGTATTGAAATAGATATGCAAAATACATATAAAACAATGTAAATTTGTTTCAAAATATATATACGAATACACATAAAATAACGTAGATTTCTATAAAAATATCTCTATTTATTTATTTTGATACGATTTTACATTATTTTATTTGTGTTTTGTATATATTTTTTATACATATTTACATTATTTATTGTGTTTTTTGTATATATATTTGATACAAATTTAGGTTATTTTGTCTATATGTTTATAGATCTTCATTCAAATTTACATTATTTTATGTGTATTTTGTATATGTATTTCAATACAAATTTACGTAATTTTATATGTTTTTTGTTTATTTATTTTCATACAAGTTTAAATTATTTTTGTGTATTTTTGTTTATAGTTTTATACAAATTTAGGTTATTTTATGTGAATTTTGTATATCTATTTTCATACAAATACACATTCTTTTCATGATATTTTGTTTATTTATTTTGACACGAATTAACATTATTTAATGTGTATTTTGTATATATATTTTTATACGTATTTACATTATTTCAAGTGTATTTTGTATATATATTTCTATAGAAATCTGCGTTATTTTATGTGTATTCGCATATATATTTGGAAACAAATTTACATTGTTTTATGTGTATTTTGCATATTTTTTCAATACAAATTTACCTTATTGTATGTGCATTTTGTATATTAATTTTAATACAAATTTGATTAATCTATGTGTATTTTTGTATATGTATTTTTATAAAAATATGCTTTATTTTATGGGTATTTTGCATCTTTATTTTCATACAAATTTACATTATTTTATTGATATTCTGTGTATTTATTTTGATATGATTATACATTATTCTATGTGTATTTTGTATATATATTTTATATAAAATGTATTTGTTTTCATTTCATACAAATTTACATTATTATATGTGTTTTTTGTACATGTATACACATAAAATATTTAAATTAGTATTGAAATAAATATACAAAATGCACATACAATAAGGTAAACTTCTATTGAAAGAGATATGCAAAAATACATATAAAACAATGTAAATTTGTTTCAAAATATATATACGAATACACATAAAATAACGTAGATTTTTATAAAAATATATATACAAAATACACATAAAATTTGGTATATACGTATAAAAAAATGTAAACAAAATACACATAAAATAATATAAATTCGAAAAAAAAATAAACAAAATATCAATAAAAAATGTGTATTTGTAAAATATAAATGCACAAAATACACATACAAAATAAACATAAAATAAGGTAAATTTGTAATGAAATATATGTACAAAATACACATAAAATAATGTAAATTTATATGAAAATATATATACAAATACACATAAAATAAAATGAATCTGTATAAAATTATATATTCAAAATAAATATTAAATAATGTGAATGCGGATAAAAATATTTATAAAAAGTACATATAAAATAATGTAAATTCGTATCAATATAAATCAACAAAATACCAATAAAATAATATATATTTGAATGAAAATAGATTTACAAAATACACATAACAACTAAAATTTGTATTGAAATATATACAAAAATACATAAAAATAATTTGAGTTTGTATGAAAATAGATATTTAAAATACACATAAAACTAGGTAAATTTCTTTTGAAATATATATACAAAATACCCATAAAATATTGTAAATTTGTGTCAAAATATATAAACAAATACACATAAAATAACGTAAATTTGTATGAAAAATATATACAAAATACACATAGAATAATATCAAATCGTATCAAAATGAATGAGCAGAATATCAATAAAATAACGTAAATTTGTATGAAAATAAAGATGCAAAATACCCATAAAATAAAGTATATTTTTATAAAAATACATATACAAAAATACACATAGAATAATTAAATTTGTATTAAAATTAATATACAAAATGCATATACAATAAAGTAAATTTGTATTGAAAAAATAGGCAAAATACACATAAAAGTGTAAATTTGTTTAAAAATCTATATACGAATACACATAATATAACGTAGATTTCTATAGAAATATATATACAAAATACACATGAAATGATGTAAATATGTATAAAAATATATATCCAAAATATACATTAAATAATTTAAATTCTCGTCAAAATAAATAAACAAAATATCAATAAAAGAATGTGTATTTGTATGAAAATAGATATACAAAATACTCATAAAATAACCTAAGTTTGTATAAAACTATATACAAAAATACACAAAAATAATTTAAATTTGTATGAAAACAAATATACAAAATACACATAAAATTAGGTAAATTTGTATTGAAATACATATACAAAATTCACATAAAACAATGGAAATTTGAATGAAAATATATAAACATATACATATAATTAGTTAAATTTGTATTTAAATACATGTACAAAATACACATAAAATAATGTAAATTTGTATGAAATGAAAACAAATTCACATAAAATAACGTACACTTGTATAAAACAGATATACAAAATAATTTTATGTGTATTTTGTATATTTATTTTCATACAAATTTAAATTATTTTTGTGTATTTTTGTATATAGTTTTATACAAACTTAGGTTATTTTATGAGTATTTTGTATATCTAATTTCATACATATACACATTCTTTTATTGATATTTTGTTTATTTATTTTGACGAGAATTTAAATTATTTAATGTGTATTTTGTATATATATTTTTATATATTCTATAGAAATCTACGTTATTTTATGTGTATTCGTATATATATTTTGAAACAAATTTACACTGTTTTATTTGTATTTTGCGTTTTTTTTCTCAATACAAATTTACCTTATTGTATGTGTGCATTTTGTATATATAAATTTTAATACAAATTTAATTATTCTATATGTATTTTTGTATATGTATTTTTTTTTTAAAATATGCTTTATCTTATGATTATTTTGCATCTTTATTTTAATACAATTTTAAATTATTTTATTGAGATTCTGTGTACTTATTTTGATACGATTTTACATTATTCTATGTATAACAAAAATAAATACAGAATACACAAAAATAGATATGCAAAATACATATAAACAATGTAGATTTGTTTCAAAATATATATAGGAATACACATGAAATAAGGTAGATTTCTATAAAAATATATATACAAAATACACATAAAATTAAGTAAATACGTATAAAAAATGTATACAAAATAATAAAATAATGTAAATTAGTATCAAAATAAATAAACAAAATACCAATAAAAGAATGTGTATTTGTATAAATATATATACAAAATACACATTAAATAATATAAATTTGTTTAAAACTATACAAAATACAGATGAAATGATGTAAATACGTATAAAAATATATATACAAAATACACATTAAATAATGTAAATTCCCGTCAAAATAAATAAACAAAATATCAATAAAAGAATGTGTATTTGTATGAAAATAGATTTACAAAATACACATAAAATAACCTAAATTTGTATAAAACTATATACAAAAATACACAAAAATATTTTAGATTTGTATGAAAATAAATATACAAAATACACATAAAATTAGGTAAATTTGTATTGAAATACATACACAAAATACACATAAAATAATGTAAATTTGAATGAAAATACATAAACAAATACACTTAAAATAACGTAAATTTGTATAAAAAAATATGTACAAAACATAAATAGAATAATGTAAAATCGTATCAAAATAAATACACAGAATATTAATAAAATAATGTAAATTTGTATGAAAATAAAGAAGCAAAATACCCATAAAATAACGCATTTTTTTATTTATAAAAATATATATACCAAAATACACATAAAAAATTAAATTTGTTTTAAAATAAATATACAAAAAACACATACAATAAGGTAAATTTGTATTGAAATAGATATGTAAAATACATATAAAACAATGTAAATTTGTTTCAAAATATATATACGAATACACATAAAATAACGTAGATTTCTATAAAAATATATATACAAAATACACATAAAATAAAGTAAATACGTATAAAAAAATGTACACAAAATACACATAAAATAATGTAAATTCGTATCAAAATAAATAAACAAAATACCAATAAAAGAATGTGTATTTGTATAAATATAAATATACAAAATACACATAAAATAACGTATATTTATATAAAACTATATACAAAAATACTCAGAAGTAATTAAATTTGTATGAAAAATTATACAAAATACACACAAAATAAGCTAAATTTAAATTGAAATATATATCCAAAATACATGAAATAAAGTAAATTTGTATCAAAATATTTATACAAATACACATATAATAACGTAAATTTGTATGAAAATACATAAACAAAATACACATTAAATAATGTAAATACGTATAAAAAATATGTACAAAATACACATATAATCATGTAATTCGTATCAAAATAAATAAACAAAATACCAATAAAATAATATAAATTTGTATGAGTAAACGTGTATGTTGCATATTTTTTCAATACAAATTTACCTTATTATATACGCATTTTGTATATTAATTTTAATACAAATATAATTATTCGATGTGTATTTTTGTATCTGTATTTTTATAAACATACGCTTTATTTTTTGGGTATTTTGCATCTTTATTTTCATACAAACTTACATTATTTTATTGAAATTCTGCTCATTCATTTTGATACGAATTGACATTATTCTATGTGTATTTTGTATATATTTTTCATACAAATTTACGTTATTTTATTTGTATTTGTTTATATATTTTGACACAAATTTACAATATTTTATGGGTATTTTGTATATACATTTCAAAAGAAATTTACCTAGTTTTATGTGTATTTTGTATATCTAGTTTCATACAAACTCAAATTATTTATATGTATTTTTGTATATATTTTAACACAAATTTTAGTTATGTTATGTGTATTTTGTAAATCTATTTTCATTCAAATATATATTATTTTATTGGTATTTTGTTGATTTATATTGATACGAATTTACATTATTTTATATGTACTTTTTATATATATTTTTATACGCATTTACATTATTTGATATTTATTTTGAATATATAATTTTATACAGATTCATTTTATTTTATGTGTATTTGTATATATATTTTCATATAAATTTACATTATTTTATGTGTATTTTGTACATATATTTCATTACTTATTTACCTTATTTTATGTTTATTTTGTATGTGTATTTTGTACATTTATATTTATACAAATACACATTTTTTTATTATCTCTTTCAATACAAATTTACCTTACTGTATATGCATTTTGTATATTTATTTCAATACAAATTTAAATATTTTATGTGTATTTTGGTATATATATTTTTAGAAAAAATGCGCTATTTTATGGGAATTTTGCATCTTTCTTTTCATACAAATTTACATTATTTTGTTGATATTCTCTGTATTTTTTTTATACGATTTTATATTATTCTATTTTTTTGTGTATATATTTTTTTTTATACACATTTACATTATTTAATGTGTATCTTGCATATATATTTTATACAAATTTACGTTTTTTAAGTGTATTTGTTTATATATTTTCATTCAAATTTACATTATTTTATGTGTATTTTGTATATGTATTTTAATACAAATTTACCTAATTTTAGTGTATTTTGTATATTTCTTTTTATACAAATTTTCATTATTTTTGTGTATTTTTGTATATAATTTTATACAAATTTAGGTTATTTTATGTACGCATTTACATTATTTAATGTGTGTTTTGTATATATATTTTTATGCAAATTTACTTTATTTTATATGCCTTTTTGTAAGTTTGTATTGAAATAGATATGCAAAATACATATAAAACAATGTAAATTTGTTTCAAAATATATAACGAATACACATAAAATAACGTAGATTTCTATAAAAATATATACAAAATACACATAAAATGAGATAAACACGTATAAAAAAATGAATACAAAATACACATAAAACAATGTAAAATCGTATCAAAACAAATAAACAAAATACCAATAAAAGAATGTGTATTTGTATAAATATAAATATACAAAATACACATAAAATATCGTAAATTTGTATAAAACTATATACAAAAATACACAGAAGTAATTAAATTTGTAGGAAAATAGATATATAAAATACAGCTAAAATAAACTAAATTTGAATTGAAATATATATATATATATATATATATATATATATATATATATATATATATATATATATATATATATATATATATATCTCTATATATATATATATATATATATATATATATATATATATATATATATATATATATATATATATATATATATATATATATATATACAAAATACATAAAATAATATAAATTTATATAAAAATATTTATCATAAAATAATGTAAACTCGAAACAAAATAAATAAACAAAATACCAATAAAAGAATGTGTATTTGTATAAATATAAATGTACAAAATACACATACAAAATAAACATAAAATAAGGTAAATTTGTAATGAAATATATGTACAAAATACACATAAAATAATGTAAATTTATATGAAAATATATATACAAATACACATAAAATACCATGAATTTGTATAAAATTATATATTCAAAATAAATATTATATAATGTAAATGCGTATAAAAATATATATACAAAGTACATATAAAATAATGTAAATTCGTATCAATATAAATCAACAAAATACCAATAAAATAATATATATTTGAATGAAAATAGATTTACAAAATACACATAACATAACTAAAATTTGTATTGAAATATGTACAAAAATACATAAAAATAATTTGAGTTTGTATGAAAATAGATATTCAAAATACACATAAAACTAGGTAAATTTCTTTTGAAATATATATACAAAATGCCCATAAAATATTGTAAATTTTTGTCAAAATAAATAAACAAATACACATAAAATAACTTAAAATAACGTAAATATGTATCAAATATATATACAAAAAATACATTAAATAATGTAAATATGTATAAAATAATACATACAAAACACAAATAAAATAATGTAAAATCGTATAAAAATAAATACAGAAAATATTAATAAAATAATGTAAATTTGTATGAAAATTAAGATGCAAAATACCCATAAAATAACGCATTTTTTATAAAAATATATATACGAAAAAACATAAAATATTTGATTTTGTATTAAAATAAATAGATATACAAAATACACATAAAATAAGCTAAATTTGAATTGAAATATATATACAAAATACATAAAATAATGTAAATTTGTATCAAAATACTTATACAAATACACATATAATAACGTAAATTTGTATAAAAATATATAAACAAAATACACATTAAATAATGTAAATACGTATAAAAAAATGTACAAATTACACAAATAATCATGTAATTCGTATCAAAATAAATAGACAAAATACCAATAAAATAATGTAAATTTCTATGAGAAAACATATACAAAATACACATAAATAACGGAAATATCAATAAAAATATATATAATATAATATATTTTTATTCATATTTAAAATATTTAATGTATATTTTGTATAAATATTTTATCCAAATTTACGTTATTTTATATGTATTTGTTTATATATTTTCATACAAATTTACATTATTTTATGTGAGTTTTGTATATGTATTTCAATACAAATTTGCCTAACTTTATGTGTATTTTGCATATCTATTTTCAAACAAATTTAAATTATTTTTGTGTATTTTTGTATATATTTTTATACAAATTTTAGTTATTTTATTTATTTTTTTGTATATATATTTTCCTACCAATTTACTTGATTTTATGTGTATTTTGTATATATATTTTTCTACGTATTTAAATTAATATATGTGTATTTTATATATACATTTTCATAAAAATTTACATTATTTTATTGTGTGTATTCGTATATATTTTGAAACAAATTTTATACAAATTCATGTTATTTTATGTGTATTTGTATATATATTTTCATACAAATTTATATTATTTTATGTGTATTCTTACATATATTTTATTATAAATTTACCTTATTTTATGTTTATTTTGTATATTTATTTCATTCAATTTTAAATTATTTAATGTGTATTTTTGCATTTGTATTTACGTTATCTTAGGTTATCTTTAGGTTACCTTATTTTTTGTTTATTTTGTATATTTATTTCACTCAATTTGAAATTATTTTATGTGTATATTTGTATTTGTATTTAGGTTATTTTATGTGTATTTTGCATATATATTTTCATCCAAAATTACATTATTTTATTGGTATTTTCTTAATTTAATTCGATACGAATTTAGATTATTTTATAGGTATTTTGTATACATATTTTTATACTCATTTACATTATCTAAAGTGTGTTTTGTATATATATTTTTATGCAAATTTATTTTATGTTCATTTTTGTACATATATTTTTATAGAAATTTGCGTTATTTTATGTATATAGTTTTATATAAATTTACGTTATTTTATGTGCATTTTGTATATTTATATTTATACAAATACACATTCTTTTAATGGTATGTTGTTTATTTACATTTATACGAATTTACATTATTTTATGTGTATTTTGTATACATTTTTTTATTCGTATTTACTTAATATTATGTGTATTTTGTATATGTATTTTTATAGAAATCTACGTTTTTTATGTGTATTCGTATATATATTTTGAAACAAATTTACATTATTTTATATGTATTTTGCATATCTATTTCAATACAAATTTACCTTATTGTATGTGCATTTTGTATATTTATTTTAATACAAATTCAAATATTTTATGTGTATTTTGGTATCAATAATTTAAAAAAAAATGCGTTATTTTATAAGTATTTTGCATCTTAATTTTCATACAAATTTACATTATTTTATTAATATTCTGTGTATATATTTTGATACGATTTTACATTATTCTATTTGTGTTTTGTATATATTTTTTTTATACATAGTTACATTATTTAATGTGTATTTTGTGTATATATATATATATATATATATATATATATATATATATATATATATATATATATATAAATAGATATATATATATATATATATATATATATATATATGTATATATACGAAATACACATAAAATAACGTAAAACTGTATAAAACTATATACAAAAATAAACAAAAATAATTAAATTTGTATGAAAATAGATATACAAAAGACACATAAAATAAGCTAAATTTGAATTGAAATAAATATAGAAAATACAGAAAATAATGTAAATTTGTATCAAAATATATATTCAAATACACATATAATAACGTAAATTTGTATAAAAATATATAAACAAAATACACATTCAATAATGTAAATACGTATAAAAGATATGTACGTAATGTAAAAATTTATAAAGTTAAAGATGCAAAATACCCATAAAATAAATCATATTTAAAAAAAAAATATATACAAAAATACACATTAAATAATTGAATTTGTATTAAAATAAATATACAAAATACAAATACAATAAGGTAGATTTTTATTGAAATAGATATGCAAAAAACACATAAAATAATGAAATTTTTCATCAAAATATATACGAATACACAAAATAAAATTAGGTAAATTTTTATGAAAATATATATACAAAATACACATAAAATAATGTAAATACATAGAAAAATATATATACAAAATACACATAAAATAATGTAAACTCGTATCAAAATAAATAAACAAAATTTGCTCTAAAAAAATGTATATATATATATATATATATATATATATATATATATATATATATATATATATATATATATATATATATATATATATATATATATATATATATATATATATATATATATATATATATATATATATATATATATATATATATATATATATATATATATATATATATATATATATATACAATATATATGCAAAATACAAATAAAATAACAAAAATTTGTATGAAAATATATACAAAAATACACAAAAATTTTTTTTTAATTTGTTTGAAAATAGATATGCAAAATACACATGAAATTAGGCAAATTTTTATTGAAATACATATACAAAATACACATAAAATAATGTAAATTTGTATGAAAATATATAAACAAATACACATAAGATAACGTAAATTTCCATAAAATATTTGTAAAAATATACATTAAATAATGTAAATATGTCTAAAAATATATATACAAAATACACAGAATAACGTAATATCGTATCAAAATAAATAAACAGACTATCAATAAAATAATGTAAATTTGTATGAAAATAAAGATGCAAAATACCCATATAATAACGCATATTTGTTTTAAAATATATATACAAAAATACACATAAAATAATTAAATTTGTATCAAAATAAATATACAAAAGGCACATACAATATAGAAAATTTCTATTGAAATAGATATGTGAAATACACATAAATAATGTAAATTTGTATCAAAATATATATACGAATACACATAAAATAGAGTAAATTTCTATGAAAATATATATTCAAAATACATATAAAATTATGTAATAATTTACATTATTTTATGTGTATTTTGTATATGTATTTCAATACAAATTTGCCTAATTTTATATGTTTTTTGTATATTTATTTTCATACAAGTTTAAATTATTTTTGTGCATTTTTGTTTATAGTTTTATACAAATTTAGGTTATTTTATGTGTATTTTGTATATCTATTTTCATACAAATACACATTCTTTTCATGATATTTTGTTTATTTATTTTGACACGAATTAACATTATTTAATGTGTATTTTGTATATATATTTTTATACGTATTTACATTATTTCAAGTGTATTTTGTATATATATTTCTATAGAAATCTGCGTTATTTTATGTGTATTCGTATATATATTTTGAAACAAATTTACAATGTCTTATGTGTATTTTGCATATTTTTTCAATACAAATTTACCTTATAGTATGTGCATTTTGTATATTAATTTTAATACAAATTTGATTAATCTATGAGTATTTTTGTATATGTATTTTTATAAAAATATGCTTTATTTTATGTTTTTTTTGCATCTTTATTTTCATACAAATTTACATTATTTTATTGATATTCTGTGTATTTATTTTGATATGATTTTACATTATTCTATGTGTATTTTGTATATATATTTTATATAAAAAAAAATGTTTTCATTTCATACAAATCTACATTATTTTATGTGTTTTTTGTACATGTATACACATAAAATATTTAAATTTGTATTGAAATAAATATACAAAATGCACATACAATAAGGTAAACTTCTATTGAAAGAGATATGCAAAAATACATATAAAACAATGTAAATTTGTTTCAAAATATATATACGAATACACATAAAATAACGTAGATTTCTATAAAAATATATATACAAAATACATATAAAATTAAGTAAATACCTATAAAAAAATGTAAACAAAATACATATAAAATAATGTAAATTCGAAACAAAATAAATTAACAAAATATTAATAAAATAATGTAAATTTGTATGAAAATTAAGATGCAAAATACCCATAAAATAACGCATTTTTTATAAAAAAAATATATACGAAATAACATAAAATATTTGATTTTGTATTAAAATAAATAGATATACATTCTTTTATTGGTATTTTGTTTATTTATTTTGTTTCAAGTTTACATTATTTTATGTGTATTTTGTTTACATTTTTTTATACGTATTTACTTAATTTTATGTGTATTTTGAATATATATTTTTATAGAAATCTACGTTATTTTATGTGTATTCGTATATATATTTTGAAACAAATTTACATTGTGTTATATGTATTTTTGCATATCTCTTTCAATAGAAGTTTATCTTATTGCATGTGCATTTTGTATATTTATTTCAATACAAATTTAAATATTTTATGTGTATTTTGGTATATATATTTTTATAAGAAATGCGCTATTTGATGGGAATTTTGCATCTTTATTTTCATACAAATTTACATTATTTTATTAATATTCTTTGTATTTATTTTGATACTAGTTTACATTATTCTATTTGTTTTTTGTATATATATTTTTGTGTATATTTGTATATAGTTTTATACAAATTTAGGTTATTTTATTTACGCATTTACATTATTTAATGTGTGTTTTGTATATATATTTTTATGCAAATTTACTTTATTTTATGTGCATTTTTGTACATATATTTTTTTAGAAATTTGCGTTATTTTATGTGTATTTGTATATGTTTTCTCATACAAATTTACATTATTTTATTGCTATTTTGTTTATTTATTTTGATACAAATGAAAATAGATATACAAAATATACATAAAATAAACTAAATTTGTATTGAAATATATATACAAAATACATAAAATAATGTAAATTTGTATCAAAATATTATAACGTAAATTTGTTTTAAAATATACAAAATACACATTAAATAATGTAAATATGTATAAAAAAATATATACAAAACACAAATAGAATAATGTAAAATCGTATCAAAATAAATACACAGAATATTAATAAAACAATGTAAATTTGTATGAAAATAAAGATGCAAAATACCCATTAAATAACGCATTTTTTATAAAAATATATATACCAAAATACACATGAAAAAATTAATTTGTATTAAAATAAATATACAAAATACACATACAATAAGGTAAATCTGTATTGAAATAGATATGCAAAATACATATAAAACAATGTAAATTTGTTTCAAAATATATATACGAATACACATAAAATAACGTAGATTTGTATAAAAATATATATACAAAATACACATAAAATTAAGTAAATACGTATAAGAAAATGTATACAAAATACACATAAAATAATGTAAATTCGTATCAAAATAAATAAACAAAATACCAATAAAAGAATGTGTATATGTATTAATATAAATATACAAAATACATATAAAATAACGTAAATTTGTATAAAACTATATACAAAAATACACAGAAGTAATTAAATTCGTATGAAAATAGATATACAAAATAGAGATAAAATAAGCTAATTTTGAATTGAAATGGATATACAAAATACATAAAATAATGTAGATTTGTATCAAAATATTTATAAAAATACCCATAAAATAACGCTTTTTTTTATTTATAAAAATATATATACCAAAATAAATATCAAGAAATTAAATTTGTATTAAAATAAATATACAAAAAACACATACAATAAGGTAGATTTGTATTGAAATAGATATGCAAAATACATATAAAACAATGTAAATTTGTTTCAAAATATATATACGAATACACATAAAATAACGTAGATTTCTATAAAAATATCTCTATTTATTTATTTTGATACGATTTTACATTATTTTATTTGTGTTTTGTATATATTTTTTATACATATTTACATTATTTATTGTGTTTTTTGTATATATTTGATACAAATTTAGGTTATTATGTCTATATGTTTATAGATCTTCATTCAAATTTACATTATTTTATGTGTATTTTGTATATGTATTTCAATACAAATTTACGTAATTTTATATGTTTTTTGTTTATTTATTTTCATACAAGTTTAAATTATTTTTGTGTATTTTTGTTTATAGTTTTATACAAATTTAGGTTATTTTATGTGAATTTTGTATATCTATTTTCATACAAATACACATTCTTTTCATGATATTTTGTTTATTTATTTTGACACGAATTAACATTATTTAATGTGTATTTTGTATATATATTTTATACGTATTTACATTATTTCAAGTGTATTTTGTATATATATTTCTATAGAAATCTGCGTTATTTTATGTGTATTCGCATATATATTTGGAAACAAATTTACATTGTTTTATGTGTATTTTGCATATTTTTTCAATACAAATTTACCTTATTGTATGTGCATTTTGTATATTAATTTTAATACAAATTTGATTAATCTATGTGTATTTTTGTATATGTATTTTTATAAAAATATGCTTTATTTTATGGGTATTTTGCATCTTTATTTTCATACAAATTTACATTATTTTATTGATATTCTGTGTATTTATTTTGATATGATTATACATTATTCTATGTGTATTTTGTATATATATTTTATATAAAATGTATTTGTTTTCATTTCATACAAATTTACATTATTATATGTGTTTTTTGTACATGTATACACATAAAATATTTAAATTAGTATTGAAATAAATATACAAAATGCACATACAATAAGGTAAACTTCTATTGAAAGAGATATGCAAAAATACATATAAAACAATGTAAATTTGTTTCAAAATATATATACGAATACACATAAAATAACGTAGATTTTTATAAAAATATATATACAAAATACACATAAAATTTGGTATATACGTATAAAAAAATGTAAACAAAATACACATAAAATAATATAAATTCGAAAAAAAAATAAACAAAATATCAATAAAAAATGTGTATTTGTAAAATATAAATGCACAAAATACACATACAAAATAAACATAAAATAAGGTAAATTTGTAATGAAATATATGTACAAAATACACATAAAATAATGTAAATTTATATGAAAATATATATACAAATACACATAAAATAAAATGAATCTGTATAAAATTATATATTCAAAATAAATATTAAATAATGTGAATGCGGATAAAAATATTTATAAAAAGTACATATAAAATAATGTAAATTCGTATCAATATAAATCAACAAAATACCAATAAAATAATATATATTTGAATGAAAATAGATTTACAAAATACACATAACAACTAAAATTTGTATTGAAATATATACAAAAATACATAAAAATAATTTGAGTTTGTATGAAAATAGATATTTAAAATACACATAAAACTAGGTAAATTTCTTTTGAAATATATATACAAAATACCCATAAAATATTGTAAATTTGTGTCAAAATATATAAACAAATACACATAAAATAACGTAAATTTGTATGAAAAATATATACAAAATACACATAGAATAATATCAAATCGTATCAAAATGAATGAGCAGAATATCAATAAAATAACGTAAATTTGTATGAAAATAAAGATGCAAAATACCCATAAAATAAAGTATATTTTTATAAAAATACATATACAAAAATACACATAGAATAATTAAATTTGTATTAAAATTAATATACAAAATGCATATACAATAAAGTAAATTTGTTTAAAAATCTATATACGAATACACATAATATAACGTAGATTTCTATAGAAATATATATACAAAATACACATGAAATGATGTAAATATGTATAAAAATATATATCCAAAATATACATTAAATAATTTAAATTCTCGTCAAAATAAATAAACAAAATATCAATAAAAGAATGTGTATTTGTATGAAAATAGATATACAAAATACTCATAAAATAACCTAAGTTTGTATAAAACTATATACAAAAATACACAAAAATAATTTAAATTTGTATGAAAACAAATATACAAAATACACATAAAATTAGGTAAATTTGTATTGAAATACATATACAAAATTCACATAAAACAATGGAAATTTGAATGAAAATATATAAACATATACATATAATTAGTTAAATTTGTATTTAAATACATGTACAAAATACACATAAAATAATATAAATTTGTATGAAATGAAAACAAATTCACATAAAATAACGTACACTTGTATAAAACAGATATACAAAATAATTTTATGTGTATTTTGTATATTTATTTTCATACAAATTTAAATTATTTTTGTGTATTTTTGTATATAGTTTTATACAAACTTAGGTTATTTTATGAGTATTTTGTATATCTAATTTCATACAAATACACATTCTTTTATTGATATTTTGTTTATTTATTTTGACGAGAATTTAAATTATTTAATGTGTATTTTGTATATATATTTTTATATATTCTATAGAAATCTACGTTATTTTATGTGTATTCGTATATATATTTTGAAACAAATTTACACTGTTTTATTTGTATTTGCTTTTTTTTTCTCAATACAAATTTACCTTATTGTATGTGTGCATTTTGTATATAAATTTTAATACAAATTTAATTATTCTATATGTATTTTTGTATATGTATTTTTTTTTTAAAATATGCTTTATCTTATGATTATTTTGCATCTTTATTTTAATACAATTTTAAATTATTTTATTGAGATTCTGTGTACTTATTTTGATACGATTTTACATTATTCTATGTATAACAAAAATAAATACAGAATACACAAAAATAGATATGCAAAATACATATAAACAATGTAGATTTGTTTCAAAATATATATAGGAATACACATGAAATAAGGTAGATTTCTATAAAAATATATATACAAAATACACATAAAATTAAGTAAATACGTATAAAAAATGTATACAAAATACACATAAAATAATGTAAATTAGTATCAAAATAAATAAACAAAATACCAATAAAAGAATGTGTATTTGTATAAATATATATACAAAATACACATTAAATAATATAAATTTGTTTAAAACTATACAAAATACACATGAAATGATGTAAATACGTATAAAAATATATATACAAAATACACATTAAATAATGTATATTCCCGTCAAAATAAATAAACAAAATATCAATAAAAGAATGTGTATTTGTATGAAAATAGATTTACAAAATACACATAAAATAACCTAAATTTGTATAAAACTATATACAAAAATACACAAAAATATTTTAGATTTGTATGAAAATAAATATACAAAATACACATAAAATTAGGTAAATTTGTATTGAAATACATACACAAAATACACATAAAATAATGTAAATTTGAATGAAAATACATAAACAAATACACTTAAAATAACGTAAATTTGTATAAAAAATATGTACAAAACATAAATAGAATAATGTAAAATCGTATCAAAATAAATACACAGAATATTAATAAAATAATGTAAATTTGTATGAAAATAAAGAAGCAAAATACCCATAAAATAACGCATTTTTTTTATTTATAAAAATATTTATACCAAAATACACATAAAAAAATTAAATTTGTTTTAAAATAAATATACAAAAAACACATACAATAAGGTAAATTTGTATTGAAATAGATATGTAAAATACATATAAAACAATGTAAATTTGTTTCAAAATATATATAAGAATACACATAAAATAACGTAGATTTCTATAAAAATATATATACAAAATACACATAAAATAAAGTAAATACGTATAAAAAAATGTACACAAAATACACATAAAATAATGTAAAATCGTATCAAAATAAATAAACAAAATACCAATAAAAGAATGTGTATTTGTATAAATATAAATATACAAAATACACATAAAATAACGTATATTTATATAAAACTATATACAAAAATACTCAGAAGTAATTAAATTTGTATGAAAAATTATACAAAATACACACAAAATAAGCTAAATTTAAATTGAAATATATATCCAAAATACATGAAATAAAGTAAATTTGTATCAAAATATTTATACAAATACACATATAATAACGTAAATTTGTATGAAAATACATAAACAAAATACACATTAAATAATGTAAATACGTATAAAAAAATATGTACAAAATACACATATAATCATGTAATTCGTATCAAAATAAATAAACAAAATACCAATAAAATAATATAAATTTGTATGAGTAAACGTGTATGTTGCATATTTTTTCAATACAAATTTACCTTATTATATACGCATTTTGTATATTAATTTTAATACAAATATAATTATTCGATGTGTATTTTTGTATCTGTATTTTTATAAACATATGCTTTATTTTTTGGGTATTTTGCATCTTTATTTTCATACAAACTTACATTATTTTATTGAAATTCTGCTCATTCATTTTGATACGAATTGACATTATTCTATATGTATTTTGTATATATTTTTCATACAAATTTACGTTATTTTATTTGTATTTGTTTATATATTTTGACACAAATTTACAATATTTTATGGGTATTTTGTATATACATTTCAAAAGAAATTTACCTAGTTTTATGTGTATTTTGTATATCTATTTTCATACAAACTCAAATTATTTATATGTATTTTTGTATATATTTTAACACAAATTTTAGTTATGTTATGTGTATTTTGTTAATCTATTTTCATTCAAATATATATTATTTTATTGGTATTTTGTTGATTTATATTGATACGAATTTACATTATTTTACATGTACTTTTTATATATATTTTTATACGCATTTACATTATTTAATATTTATTTTGAATATATAATTTTATACAGATTCATTTTATTTTATGTGTATTTGTATATATATTTTCATATAAATTTACATTATTTTATGTGTATTTTGTACATATATTTCATTACAAATTTATCTTATTTTATGTTTATTTTGTATGTGTATTTTGTACATTTATATTTATACAAATATACATTTTTTTATTATCTCTTTCAATACAAATTTACCTTACTGTATATGCATTTTGTATATTTATTTCAATACAAATTTAAATATTTTATGTGTATTTTGGTATATATATTTTTAGAAAAAATGCGCTATTTTATGGGAATTTTGCATCTTTCTTTTCATACAAATTTACATTATTTTGTTGATATTCTCTGTATTTTTTTGATACGATTTTATATTATTCTATTTTTTTGTGTATATATTTTTTTTATACACATTTACATTATTTAATGTGTATCTTGCATATATATTTTATACAAATTTACGTTATTTAAGTGTATTTGTTTATATATTTTCATTCAAATTTACATTATTTTATGTGTATTTTGTATATGTATTTTAATACAAATTTACCTAATTTTAGTGTATTTTGTATATTTCTTTTTATACAAATTTTCATTATTTTTGTGTATTTTTGTATATAATTTTATACAAATTTAGGTTATTTTATGTACGCATTTACATTATTTAATGTGTGTTTTGTATATATATTTTTATGCAAATTTACTTTATTTTATATGCCTTTTTGTAAGTTTGTATTGAAATATATATGCAAAATACATATAAAACAATGTAAATTTGTTTCAAAATATATAACGAATACACATAAAATAACGTAGATTTCTATAAAAATATATACAAAATACACATAAAATGAGATAAACACGTATAAAAAAATGAATACAAAATACACATAAAACAATGTAAAATCGTATAAAAACAAATAAACAAAATACCAATAAAAGAATGTGTATTTGTATAAATATAAATATACAAAATACACATAAAATATCGTAAATTTGTATAAAACTATATACAAAAATACACAGAAGTAATTAAATTTGTAGGAAAATAGATATATAAAATACAGCTAAAATAAACTAAATTTGAATTGAAATATATATATATATATATATATATATATATATATATATATATATATATATATATATATATATATATATATATATATCTATATATATATATATATCTATATATATATATATATATATATCTATATAGATATATATATATATATATATATATCATAAAATAATGTAAACTCGAAACAAAATAAATAAACAAAATACCAATAAAAGAATGTGTATTTGTATAAATATAAATGTACAAAATACACATACAAAATAAACATAAAATAAGGTAAATTTGTAATGAAATATATGTACAAAATACACATAACATAATGTAAATTTATATGAAAATATATATACAAATACACATAAAATAAAATGAATTTGTATAAAATTATATATTCAAAATAAATATTAAATAATGTGAATGCGGATAAAAATATATATACAAAGTACATATAAAATAATGTAAATTCGTATCAATATAAATCAACAAAATACCAATAAAATAATATATATTTGAATGAAAATAGATTTACAAAATACACATAACATAACTAAAATTTGTATTGAAATATGTACACAAATACATAAAAATAATTTGAGTTTGTATGAAAATAGATATTCAAAATACACATAAAACTAGGTAAATTTCTTTTGAAATATATATACAAAATGCCCATAAAATATTGTAAATTTTTGTCAAAATAAATAAACAAATACACATAAAATAACTTAAAATAACGTAAATATGTATCAAATATATATACAAAAAATACATTAAATAATGTTAATATGTATAGAATAATACATACAAAACACAAATAAAATAATGTAAAATCGTATAAAAATAAATACAGAAAATATTAATAAAATAATGTAAATTTGTATGAAAATTAAGATGCAAAATACCCATAAAATAACGCATTTTTTATAAAAATATATATACGAAAAAGCATAAAATATTTGATTTTGTATTAAAATAAATAGATATACAAAATACACATAAAATAAGCTAAATTTGAATTGAAATATATATACAAAATACATAAAATAATGTAAATTTGTATCAAAATACTTATACAAATACACATATAATAACGTAAATTTGTATAAAAATATAAACAAAATACACATTAAATAATGTAAATACGTATAAAAAAATGTACAAATTACACAAATAATCATGTAATTCGTATCAAAATAAATAGACAAAATACCAATAAAATAATGTAAATTTCTATGAGAAAACATATACAAAATACACATAAATAACGGAAATATCAATAAAAATATATATAATATAATATATTTTTATTCATATTTAAAATATTTAATGTATATTTTGTATAAATATTTTATCCAAATTTACGTTATTTTATATGTATTTGTTTATATATTTTCATACAAATTTACATTATTTTATGTGAGTTTTGTATATGTATTTCAATACAAATTTGCCTAACTTTATGTGTATTTTGCATATCTATTTTCAAACAAATTTAAATTATTTTTGTGTATTTTTGTATATATTTTGATACAAATTTTAGTTATTTTATTTATTTTTTTGTATATATATTTTCCTACCAATTTACTTGATTTTATGTGTATTTTGTATATATATTTTTCTACGTATTTAAATTAATATATGTGTATTTTATATATACATTTTCATAAAAATTTACATTATTTTATTGTGTGTATTCGTATATATTTTGAAACAAATTTTATACAAATTCATGTTATTTTATGTGTATTTGTATATATATTTTCATACAAATTTACATTATTTTATGTGTATTCTTACATATATTTTATTATAAATTTACCTTATTTTATGTTTATTTTGTATATTTATTTCATTCAATTTTAAATTATTTAATGTGTATTTTTGCATTTGTATTTACGTTATCTTAGGTTATCTTTAGGTTACCTTATTTTTTGTTTATTTTGTATATTTATTTCACTCAATTTGAAATTATTTTATGTGTATATTTGTATTTGTATTTAGGTTATTTTATGTGTATTTTGCATATATATTTTCATCCAAAATTACATTATTTTATTGGTATTTTCTTAATTTAATTCGATACGAATTTAGATTATTTTATAGGTATTTTGTATACATATTTTTATACTCATTTACATTATCTAAAGAGTGTTTTGTATATATATTTTTATGCAAATTTATTTTATGTTCATTTTTGTACATATATTTTTATAGAAATTTGCGTTATCTTATGTATATAGTTTTATATAAATTTACGTTATTTTATGTGCATTTTGTATATTTATATTTATACAAATACACATTCTTTTAATGGTATGTTGTTTATTTACATTTATACGAATTTACATTATTTTATGTGTATTTTGTATACATTTTTTTATTCGTATTTACTTAATATTATGTGTATTTTGTATATGTATTTTTATAGAAATCTACGTTTTTTATGTGTATTCGTATATATATTTTGAAAAAAATTTACATTATTTTATATGTATTTTGCATATCTATTTCAATACAAATTTACCTTATTGTATGTGCATTTTGTATATTTGTTTTAATACAAATTCAAATATTTTATGTGTATTTTGGTATCAATAATTTTTTTAAAAAAATGCGTTATTTTATAAGTATTTTGCATCTTAATTTTCATACAAATTTACATTATTTTATTAATATTCTGTGTATATATTTTGATACGATTTTACATTATTCTATTTGTGTTTTGTATATATTTTTTTATACATAGTTACATTATTTAATGTGTATTTTGTGTATATATATATATATATATATATATATATATATATATATATATATATATATATATATATATATATATTTATATATATATATATATATCTATATATATATATATATATATATATATATATATATATATATATATATATATATATATATATATATATATATATATATATATATATATATATATATATATATATATATATATATATATATATATATATATATATATATATATATATATCAAATTTACATTATTTTATGTATTTTGTATATGTATTCAATCAATAAATTAATTAATTTTATGTTTATTTTGTATATTTCTTTTCATACAAATTTAAATTAAATTAATATATATTTGAATGAAAATAAATTTACAAAATACACATAACATAACTAAAATTTGTATGAAAATATATACAAAAATACATAGAAATAATTTGAGTTTGTATGAAAATAGATATACAAAATACACATAAAACTAGGTGAATTTCTTTTGAAATGTATATACAAAATACGCATAAAATATTGTAAATTTGTGTCAAAATATATAAACAAATACACATAAAATAACGTAAATTTGAATGAAAAATATATACAAAATACACATAGAATAATGTCAATTCGTATCAAAATGAATGAGCAGAATATCAATAGAATAATGTAAATGTGTATGAAAATAAAGATGCAATATACCCAAAAAATAAAGCATATGTTTATAAAAGTACAGATACAAAAATACACATCGAATAATTAAATTTGTATTAAAATTAATATACAAAATGCGTATATAATAAGGTAAATTTGTATTGAAAAAATATGCAACATACACGTTTACTCATACAAATTTATATTATTTTATTGGTATTTTGTTTATTTATTTTGATACGAATTACATGATTATATGTGTATTTTGTACATATTTTTTATACGTATTTACATTATTTAATGTGTATTTTGTTTATATATTTTCATACAAATTTACGTTATTATATGTGTATTTGTATAAATATTTTGATACAAATTTACTTTATTTCATGTATTTTGTATATATATTTAAATTCAAATTTAGCTTATTTTGTGTGTATTTTGTATATATTTTCATACAAATGTAATTACTTTTGTGTATTTTTGTATATAGTTTTATATAAATTTAGGTTATTTTAAGTGTATTTTGAATATGTATATTTATACAATACACATTTCTTTATTGGTATTTTGTTTATTTATTTTGATACGAATTTACATTATTTTATGTGTATTTTGTATACATTTTTTTATACGCATTTACTTCATTTTATGTGTATTTTGTATATATATTTTTATAGAAATATACGTTATTTTATGTGTATTCGTATATATATTTTGAAACAAATTTATATTGTTTTATATGTATTTTGCATATCTATTTCAATACAAATTTACGTTATTGTATGTGTTTTTTGTATATTTATTTTAATACAAATTTAATTTTTTGATGTGTATTTTGGTATATATATTATTATAAATAAAAAAAAAATGCGTTATTTTATGGGTATTTTGCTTCCTTATTTTCATACAAATTTACATTATTTTATTAATATTCTGTGTATTTATTTTGATACGATTTTACATTATTCTTTTCGTGTTTTGTACATATTTTTTTATACAAATTTACGTTATTTTAAGTGTATTTGTTTATGTATTTTCATTCAAATTTACATTATTTTATGTGTATTTTGTGTATGTATTTCAATACAAATTTACCTAATTTCATGAGTTTTTGTTTTGTATGAAAATAAAGATGCAAAATACCCATTAAATAACGCATTTTTTATAAAAATATATATACCAAAATACACATGAAAAAATTAATTTGTATTAAAATAAATATACAAAATATACACACAATAAGGTAAATCTGTATTGAAATAGATATGCAAAATACATATAAAACAATGTAAATTTGTGTCAAAATATATAAACAAATACACATAAAATAATTTAAAATAACGTAAATATGTATTAAATATATATACAAAAAACACATTAAATAATTTATATTCTGTTTATTTTTTAAAAACAATTTTACATTATTCTATGTGTATTTTGTATATCTATATTTATACGTATTTACTTAATTTTATGTGTATTTTGTATATATATATTTTTATAGAAATCTACGTTATTTTATGTGTATTCGTATATATATTTTGAAACAAATTTACATTGTTTTATATGTATTTTTGCATATCTCTTTCAATACAAATTTACATTATTGTATGTGCATTTAGTATATTTATTTCAATATAAATTTAAATATTTTATGTGTATTTTGGTATATATATTTTTATAAGAAATGCGCTATTTGATGGGAATTTTGCATCTTTATTTTCATACAAATTTACATTATTTTATTAATATTCGGTGTATTTATTTTGATACGATTTCACATTATTCTATTTGTTTTTTGTAAATATATTTTTTATACATATTTACATTATTTAATGTGTATCTTGCATATATATTTTATACAAATTTATTATCTATTATTTATTTTCATACAAATACATATTCTTTTCATGATATTTTGTTTATTTATTTTGACACGAATTTACCTGTGTATTCGTATATATATTTTGAAACAAATATACATTGTTTTATGTGGAATTTCATATTCTTTCAATACAAATTTACCTTATTGTATGTGCATTTTGTATATATATATATATATATATATATATATATATATATATATATATATATATATATATATATATATATATATATATATATATATATATATATATATATATATATATATATATATATATATTCCTACAAATATACATTCTTTTATTGGAATTTTGTTTATTTATTTTGATACGAATTTACATTATTTTATATGTATTTTGTATATGTATTTTTCTACGTATTTACATTATTTTATGTGGATTTTGTATGTATATTTTCATAAAAATTTACGTTTTTTTATTGTGTGTATTTGTATCTATTTTGATACAAATTTAGATTATTTTATGTGTATTTTGCATTTCTATTTCAATACAAATTTACCTTATAGTATGTGTATTTTGTATATTTATTTTAATAGAAATTTAATCATTTTATGTGTATTTTTGTATATATATTTTTTTAAATATGAGTTATTTTATGTGTATTTTGTATATCTATTTTCATACAAATTTAATTACTTTTGTGTATTTTTGTATATACTTTTATATCAATTTACGTTATTTTATGTGTATTTTGTATATTTATATTTATACAAATACACATTCTTTTATTAGTATTTTGTTTATTTATTTAGATACGAGTTTACATTATTTTATGTGTATTTTGTACACATTTTTTTATACGTATTTACTTCATTTTATGTGTATTTTGTATATATATCTTTATAGAAATCTGCGTTATTTTATGTGTTTTCGTATATATATTTTGAAACAAATTTACATTGTTTTATATGTATTTTGCATATCTATTTCAATACAAATTTACCTTATTGTGTGTGCATTTCGTATATTTATTTTAATACAAATTCAAATATTTCATGTGTGTTTTGGAATATATATTTTTATAAAAAATGCGTAATTTTATGGGTATTTTGCATCTTTATTTTCATGCAAATTTATATTATTTTATTAATATTCTGTGTATTTATTTTGATACGATTTTACATTATTCTATTTCTGTTTTGTATATATTTTTTTATACATATTTACATTATTTAATATGTATTTTGTATATATATTTCATATAATTTTACGTTATTTTAAGTGTTTTTGTTTATATATTTTCATTCAAACTTACATTATTTTATGTGTATTTTGTATATGTATTTCAACACAAATTTCCCTAATTTTATGTGTATTTTGCATATCTATTTTCAAACAAATTTAAATAATTTTTGTGTGTTTTTGTATATATTTTTATAAATATTTTAGTTATTTTATTTGTATTTTCTATATATATTTTCTTACAAATATACATTCTTTTATTGAAATTTTATCTATTTATTCTGATACGAGTTTACTTTATTTTATGTGTATTTTGTATATATATTTTTCTACGTATTTACATTATTTTATGTGTATTTTGGATATATATTTTCATAAAAATTTACTTTATTTTATTGTGTGTATTCGTATATAATTTGATACAAATTTCATACAAATTCATGTTATTTTATGTGTATATGTATATATATTTTCATACAAATCTACATTATTTTATGTGCATTTTTATATATATTTCATTACAAATTTACCTTATTTTATGTTTATTTTGAATATTTATTTCCTTCAATTTTAAATTATTTTATGTGTGTGTGTGTGTGTGTGTGTGTATATATATATATATATATATATATATATATATATATATATATATATATATATATATATATATATATATATATATATATATATATATATATATATATATATATATATATATATATATATATATATATATATATATATATATATATATATATATATATATATATATATATATATATATATATATATATATATATATATATATATATATATATATATATATATATATATATATTTATATATATATATTTATATATATTTATATATATAGGTATTTTGTATACATATTTTTATACGCATTTACATTATTTAATGTGTGTTTTGTACATTTATTTTTATGCATATTTAATTTAATTTATGTTAATTTTGTACATATATTTTTTTTTTGATATTTGCATTATTTAATGTGTATTTTTATATGTTTTCTCATATAAATTTACATTATTTTTTGGTATTTTTTTATTTATTTTGATACGAATTATATGATTATTTTTATATTTTGTACATATTTTTTTATACGTATTTTGTTTATATATTTTTATATAAAGTTTACGTAAATATATGTGTATTTGTAAAAATATTTTTATACAAATTTACTTTATTTTATGTGTTTTGTACATATATTTCAATTCAAATTAAGCTTATTTTGTGTGTATTTTATATATCTATTTTCATACAAATTTAATTACTTCTGTGTATTTTTGTATATAGTTTTATATAAATTTACGTTATTTTATGAGCATTTTGTATATTTATATTTATACAAATACACATTCTTTTATTGGTATTTTGTTTATTTATATTTATACGAATTTACATTATTTTATGTGTATTTTGTATACATTTTTTATACGTATTTACTTAATTTTATATGTATTATGTTTATGTATTTTTATAGAAATCTACGTTATTTTATGTGTATTCGTATATATATTTTGAAACAAATTTACATTATTTTATATGTATTTTGCATATCTATTTCAATACAAATTCACCTTATTGTATGTGCTTTTTGTATATTTATTTTAATACAAATTCAAATATTTTATGTGTATTTTGGTATTTATAGCTTTATAAAAAAATGCGTCATTTTATAGGTATTTTGCATCTTAATTTTCATACAAATTTACATTATTTTATTAATATTCTGCGTAAATATTTTGATACGATTTTACATTATTCTATTTGTGTTTTGTATATATATTTTTTTATACATATTTACATTATTTAATGTGTATTTTATATATATATATATATATATATATATATATATATATATATATATATATATATATATATATATATATATATATATATATATATATATATATATAATATATATATATATATATTTTTTTTTTAAATATGAGTAATTTTATGGGTATTTTAAATCTTTGTTTTCATTTTTACATTACTTTATTGATATTCCGTACATTTATATTTATACAATTTTACATTATTCTAGGTGTATTTTGTATATATTTTCCTTACATATTTACATTATTTTATATGTATTTTGTATATATATATATATATTTTTCTACGTATTTACATTATTTTATGTGTATAAACAAATGTATACAAAATACACATAAAATAATGTAAATTCGTATCAAAATAAATAAACAAAACACCAATAAAAGAATGTGTATTTGTATAAATATAAATATACAAAATACACATAAAATAACGTAAATTTATATAAAAAAAATTTATACAAAAATACACAGAAGTAATTAAATTTGTATGAAAATAGATATACAAAATACACACAAAAAAAGCTAAATTTGAATTGAAATATATATACAAAATTCATAAAATAAAGTAAATTTGTATCGAAATATTTTTAACAAATACACATATAATAACGTAAATTTGTATAAAAATATATAAACAAAATACACATTAATTATCTAAATACGTATAAAAAAATATGTACACATATACAAATACAAATACACATATAATCATGTAATTCGTATCAAAATAAATAAACAAAAAAACAATACAATAAAGTAAATTTGTATGAGAAAACATATACAAAATACACATAAAATAACGCAAATTTCTCTAAAAATATATGTACAAAAATACACATAAAATTCATTTGGATAAAAAAAAATATATTCAAAACACACATTAGATAATGTAAATGAGCATAAAAATATGTATACAAAATACCTATGAAATAATCTGAATTCGTATCGAGTTAAATTAAGAAAATACCAATAAAATAATGTAATTTTGGATGAAAATATATATAGAAAACACACAAAAATAACCTAAATACAAATACAAATATACAAAATAAATAATTTGAAACTGAATAAAATAAATATACAAAATAAACATAAAATAAGGTAAATTTGTAATTAAATATATGTAAAAATACACATAAAATAATTTAAATTTGTATGAAAATATATAGAAATACACATAAAATAACATGAATTTGTATAAAATTTGTATCAAATTATATTCGAATACACACAATAAAATAACGTAAATTTTTATGAAAATGTATATATAAAATACACATAAAATAATCTAAATACGTAGAAAAATATATATACAAAATACACACAAAATAATGTAAATTCGTAAAAAAATAAATACACAAAATTCCAATAAAAGAATGTATATTTGTAGGAAAATAAATATACAAAATACAAATAAAATAACAATTTTTTTTTAAATACATACAAAAATACACAAAAATAATTTCAATTTGTTTAAAAATAGATATGCAAAATACACATAAAGTTAGGCAAATTTGTATTGAAATACATATACAAAACTCACATAAAATAATATAAATTTGTACGAAAATATATAAACAAATACACATAAAATAACGTAAATTTGGATAAAACATATATACAAAATATACATTCAATATTTTAAATATGTATAAAAATATATTATATTATATATATTTTTATTGAAATTTGCGTTATTTATGTGTATTTTGTATATGTTTTCTCATACAAATTAATATTATTTTATTATTTTGAACATATTTTTGATTATTTATATTCATTATTTATATTTTATTTTGTATTTATTTTTTTTTATAATTTTTTATATTTTTTTTAATATTATATATATTTTATATAATTTTTTTTTTATATTTTTTATTTTGTATTATTATGTATATTATATTTATTTTTGTATTTTTTTATTTTTATTATTATTTTTGTATTTCTATTTTAATATTAATTTATATTTTTTTTTATTTTATGTATATATTTATTTACTATTTTGTATTTGTATTTATTATATATTATTTATTTTGTATTGTATATATATATATATATATATATATATATATATATATATATTATATATATATATATATATATATATATATATATATATATATATATATATATATATATATATATATATATATATATATATATATATATAATATATATATATATATATATATATATATATATATTATATATATATATTTGATTTTTTTTTACATTATTTAATATTTATTTTGTATATTTTTTTTTTTTTTTTTAATTAATTATATGTGTATTTTGTATATATATTTTTTTTAGAAATGTACGTTATTTTATGTGTATTCCCTTATATATTTTTGAAACAAATTTACATTGTTTTATATGTATTTTGCGTATCTATTTCAATACAAATTTACCTTATTGTATGTGCATTTTGTATACTTATTTTAATACAAAATCAGATATTTTATGTGTTTTCGTATATATATATTTTTATAATATATAATATTTATTTTTATATGGGTATTTTGCATCTTAATTCTTATACAAATTTACATTATTTTATTAATATTTTGTGTATTTATTTTGATACGATTTTACATTATTCTATTTGTGTTTTGTATCTATTTTTTTTATACATATTTACATTATTTAATATTTATTTGTATATATATTAGATACAAATTAACGTTATTTTAAGTGTATATGTTTATATGTTTTCCTTCAAATTTACATTATTTTATATGTATTTTGTATATGTATTTCAAAACAAAATTACCTAATTTTATGTGTTTTTTGTATATTTATTTTCATACAAGTTTAAATTATTTTTGTGTATTTTTGTATATAGTTTTATACAAATTTAGGTTATTTTATTTGTATTTTGTATATCTATTTTCATAGAAATACACATTCTTTTCATGATATTTTGTTTATCTATTTTGACACGAATTTACATTATTTAATGTGTATTTTGTATATATATTTTTATATGTATTTACATCATTTCATGTGTATTTTGTATATATATTTCTATAGAAATCTACGTTATTTTATGTGTATTCGTATATATATTTTGAAACGAATTTACATTGTTTTATGTGTATTTTGCATATTTTTTCAATACAAATTTACCTTATTGTATGTGCATTTTGCATATTAATTTTAATACAAATTTGATTATTCTATGTTTATTTTCGTATATGTATTTTAATAAAAATATGCTTTATTTTATGGGTATTTTGCATTTTTATTTTCATACAAATTAACATTATTTTATTGATTTTCTGTGTATTTATTTTGATATGATTTTACATTATTCTATGTGTATTTTGTATATATACTTTATATAAAATATACGTTATTTTATGTGAATTTGTTTTCATTTCATACAAATTTACATTATTTAATGTTTTTTTTGTACATGTATTGAAATACAAATTTAACTAGTTATATGTGTATTTTGTGTGTCTATTTTTTATGTATATTTTCATAGAAATTTACTCTATTTTATGAGTATTCGCATATATATTTTCATACAAATTTTCATTATTGATGTGTATTTTGTATCTATTTCAATACAAATTTACTTTATTGTACGTGCATTTTGTATATTTATTTTAATACAAATTTAATTATTTTATATGTATTTTTGTATATATATTCTTATGCAAATATGTGTTATTATATGGATATTTTGCATTTTTTTTTTCATACAAATTTACATTATTTTATTGATATTCTGTTTATTTATTTTGATGCGATTTAACATTATTCTATGTGTGTTTTGTATATATTTTTTTATACATATTTACATTATTTAATGTGTATTTGTTTATATATTTTCATAGAAATTTACATTATTTTATGTGTATTTTGTATATATATTTTTCAACGTATTTAAATTATTTTATGTGTATTTTGAATATACATTTTCATAAAAATTTACGTTATTTTATTGTGTGTATTCGTATATATTTTGATACAAATTTTATACAAATTCTTGTTATTTAATGTGTATTTGTATATATATTTTCATACATATTTATATTATTTTATGTGTATTTTTATATATATTTCATTACAAACTTACCTTATTTTATGTTTATTTTGTATATTTATCTCATTCAATCTTAAATTATTTTATGTGTATATTTGTATTTGTATTTAGCTTATTTTATGTGTATTTTCTATATATATTTTCATCCAAAATTACATTATTTTATTGGTATTTTCTTCATTTAATTCGATACGAATTTAGATTATTTCATAGGTATTTTGTATACATATTTTTATACTCATTTACATTATCTAATCTGTGTTTTGTATATATATTTTTATGCAAATTTATTTGATGTGCATTTTTGTACATATATTTTCATAGAAATTTGCGTTATTTTATGTGTTTTTTGTATATGTTTTTTTCATACAACTTTATATTATTTCATTGGTGTTTTGTTTATTTATTTTGATACGAATTACATGATTATATTTGTATTTTGTCCATATTTTTTATACGTATTTACATTATTTAATGTGTATTTTGTTTATATATTTTTATACAAATTTATGTTATTATATGTGTATTTGTATAAATATTTTGATACAAATTTACTTTATTTTATGTATTTTGTATATATATTTCAATTCAAATTTAGCTTATTTTGTGTGTATTTTGTATATCTATTTTCATACAAATTTAATTACTTTTGTGTATTTTTGTATATAGTTTTATATAAATTTACGTTATTTTATGTGTATTTTGTATATTTATATTAATAAAAATACACATTTTTTTTATTGGTATATTGTTTATTTATTTTGATACGAGTTTACATTAAATTATGTGAATTTTGTATACATTTTTTACACGTATTTACCTCATTTTATGTGTATTTTGTATATATATTTTTAAAGAAATCTACGTTATTTTATGTGTATTCGTATATATATTTTGAAACAAATTTACATTGTTTTATATGTATTTTGCATATTTATTTCAATACAGATTTACCTTATTGTATGTGTATTTTGTATATTTATTTTAATACAAATAAATTTTTTATGTGTATTTTTGTAAATATATTTTTAAAAAAATGCGTTATTTTCATTCAAATTTACATTATTTTATTAACATTCTGTGTATTTTTTATACGATTTTACATTATTCTATTTGTGTTTTGTATATATTTTTTTTTATACATATTTACATTATTTAATGAGTATTTTGTATATATATTTTGTACAAATTTACGTTAATTTAAGTGTATTTGTTTATATATTTTCATTCAAATTTACATTATTTTATATGTATTTTGTATATGTATTTCAATTCAAATTTAGCTAGTTTTATGTGTATTTTGTATATTTATTTTCATACAAATTTAATTTATTTTTGTGTATTTTTATATATAGTTTTATACAAATTTATGTTATTTTATGTGTTTTTTAAATATGTATTTTCATACAAATACACATTCTCTTATTGATATTTTCCTTATTTATTTTGACACGAATTTACATTATTTAATATGTATTTTGTATATATATTTTTATACGTATTTATATCATTTCATGTGTATTTTGTATATATATTTCTATAGAAATCTACGTTATTTTATGCGTATTCGTATATATATTTTTAAACAAATCTACTTTATTTTATGTGTATTTTCTATATATATTTTCATTCAAAATTACATTATTTTATCGGTATTTTGTTCATTTTTTTCGATACGAATTTAGATTATTTCATGTGTATTTTCAATACATATACATATAGAGTAAATTTCTATGAAAATATATATTCAAAATACATATAAAATTATGTAAATAAGTATAAAAATATATATATCAAATACACCTAAAAAAATGAAAATTCGTATCAAAATAAATAAAAAAAAAATTCCGATAAAAGAACGTATATTTGTAGGAATACACATAAAATATTTAAATTTGTATTGAAATAAATATACAAAATGCACATACAATAAGGTAAACTTGTATTGAAAGAGATATGCAAAAATACATATAAAACAATGTAAATTTCTTCTAAATATATATACGAATACACATAAAATAACGTAGATTTCTATAAAAATATATATACAAAATACACATGAAATTAAGTAAATACGTATAAAAAAAAGTATACAATATACACATAAAATAATGTAAACTCGAATCAAAATAAATAAACAAAATATCAGTAAAAGAATGTGTATTTGTATAAATATAAGTATACAAAATACACATACAAAATATACATAAAATAAGGTAAATTTGTAATGATATATATGTACAAAATACACATAAAATAATGTAAATTATATGAAAATATATACAAATACACATAAAATACCATGAATTTGTATAAAAATATATATTCAAAATAAATATTAAATAATGTAAATGCGTATAAAAAATATATATACAAAGTACATATAAAATAATGTAAACTCGTATCAATATAAATCAACAAAACACCAATAAAATAATATATATTTGAATGAAAATAGATTTACAAAATACACATAACATATCTAAAATTTGTATTAAAATATATACAAAAATACATGGAAATAATTTGAGTTTGTGTGAAAATAGATATACAAAATACGCATAAAACTAGTTAAATTTCTTTTGAAATATATATTCAAAATACTCATGAAATATTGTAAATTTGTGTCAAAATATATAAACAAATACACATCAAATAACGTAAATTTGTATGAAAATAATATACAAAATACACATAGAATAATGTCAAATCGTATCGATATGAATGAGCAGATTATCAATGAAGTAATGTAGATTTGTATGAAAACAAAGATGCAAAATACGCATGAAATAAAGCATATTTTTATATAAATACATATACAAAAATACACATAGAATAATGAAATTTGTATTAAAATTAATATACAAAATGCATATACAATAAAGTGAATTTGTATTGAAAAAATATGCAAAATACACATAAAAGTGTAAATTTGTTTCAAAATCTATATAAGAATACACATAAAATAACGTAGATTTCTATAGAATTATATATACAAAATACACATGAAATGATGTAAATACGTATAAAAATTTATATTCAAAATACACATTAAATAATGTAAAATTGGCATCAAAATAAATAAACAAAATATCAATAAAAGAATGTGTATTTGTATGAAAATAGATATACAAAATACACATAAAATAACCTAAAATTGTATAAAACTTTTTAAGCATGTATAAAAATATATTATATTATATATATTTTTATTGAAATTTGCGATATTTATGTGTATTTTGTATATGTTTTCTCATACAAATTTACATTATTTTATTGGTATTTTGTTTATTTATTTTGATACGAATTTACATTATTTTATATGTACTTTGCATATATATTTTTATGCGCATTTACATTATTTGATATTTATTTTGAATATATATTTTTATACAAATTCATGGTATTTTATCTGCATTTGTGTATATATTTTCATAAAAATTTACATTATTTTATGTGTATTTTGTACATATATTTCATTACAATTTTACCTTATTTTATGTTTATTTTGTATATTTATTTCATTTAATATTAAATTATTTTATGAGTATATTTGAATTTGTATTTAGGTTATTTTATGTGTATTTTTTATATATATTTTCATCTAAAAAACTACATTATTTTATTGGTATTTTGTTAATTTAATTCGAAAAGAATTTAGATTATTTCATAGGTATTTTGTATACATATTTTTATACGCATTTACATTATTTAATGTGTGTTTTGTATATATATATTTTTATGCAAATTTACTTTATTTTATGTGCATTTTTGTATAATGTGCATGTAAATATGTAAAAAAAAATACATACAAAATACACATAGAATAATGTAAAATCGTATCAAAATAAATACAAAGAATATCAATAAAATAAAGTAAATTTGTATGAAAATAAAGAATCAAAATACCCATAAAAAAGCATATTTTTATAAAAATATGTATAAAAAACACACATCAAATAATTAACTTTGTATTAAAATAAATATACAAAATGCACGTACAATATGGTAAATTTGTATTGAAATAGATATGCAAAACACACATAAAACAATGTAAATTTATTTCAAAATATATATACAAATACACATAAAAAAAACGTAAATTTTTATAAAAATATATATAAAAAATACATACAAAAATACACAAAAATAACTTAAATTTGTATGAAAATAAACATACAAAATACACATAAAATTAGGTAAATTTGTATTGAAATTCATATACAAAATACACATAAAATAATGAAAATTTGAATAAAAATATATAAAAAAAAACTTTAAATAACGTAAATATGTATAAAATATATATACAAAATACATATTAAATAATGCAAATATGTATGAAAAAAATATATACAAAACACAAGTAGAATTGTGTAAAATCGTATAAAAAAAAAATACACAGAATATTAGTAAAATAATGTAAATTTGTATGAAAATATAGATTCAAAATACCCATAAAATAACGCATTTTTTTATAATATATATATATATATATATATATATATATATATATATATATATATATATATATATATATATATATATATATATATATATATATATATATATATATATATATATATATATATATATATATATATATATATATATATATATATATATATATATATATATATATATATATATATACCAAAATACACATAAAATATTTAAATTTGTATTAAAATAAATATACAAAATGCACACTCATTAAGGTAAATTTGTATTGAAATAGATAAGCAAAATACATATAAAACAATGTAAATTTGTTTCAAAATATATATACGAATTCACAAAATAACGTAGATTTCTATAAAAATTTATATACAAAATACACATAAAATGAAGTAAATGAGTATAAAAAAATGTATACAAAATACACATATAAATTTGAATGAAAATATATATACAAATACACATAAAATAATATGAATTTGTATAAAATTTGTTTCAAAATATATACGAATACACACAATAAAATAACGTAAATTTTTATGAAAATGTATATACAAAATACACATAAAATAATTTAAATACATAGAAAAATATATATACAAAATACACATAAAATAATGTAAATTCGTATCAAAATGAATAAATAAAACTTCAATAAAAGAATGTATATTTGTAGGAAAATATATATACAAAATACAAATAAAATAAGTAGAATTTGTATAAAAATATATACAAAAATACACAAAATAATTTAAATTTGTTTGAAAATATATATGCAAAATACACATAAAATTAGGCAAATTTGTATTGAAATACATATAAAAAATTCACATAAAATAATGTAAATTTGTATGAAAATATATAAACAAATACACATAAAATAACGTAAATTTGGATAAAATATATATACAAAATAAACATAAAATAATGTAAATATGTATAAATATATATATTTTTATATATATATATATATATATATATATATATATATATATATATATATATATATATATATATATATATATATATATATATATATTTATTTATATATATATATATATATATATATTTATACAAAATACATATAGAATAATGTTAAATCGTATCAAAATAAATAAACAGAATATCAATAAAATAATGTAAATTTGTATGAAAATAAAGATGCAAAATACCCATATTATAACGCATATTTGCATAAAAATATATATACGAAAATACACATAAAATAATTTAATTTGTATTAAAATAAATCTACAAAATGCACATACAATGAAGTAAATTTGTATTGAAATAGATATGCAAAATACACATAAATAATGTAAATTTGTATCAAAATATATATACGAATACACATAAAATAGAGTAAATTTGTATGAAAATATACATACACAATACAAATAAAATGATGTAAATATGTATAAAAATATATATATCATATACACCTAAATAATATAAATTCGTATCAAAATAAATAAACAAAATTCCGATAAAAAACGTATATTTGTAGGAAAATAAATATACAAAATACACATAAAATAACGAAAATTTGTATAAAAATATATACAAAAAAAAAACACAAAAATAATATCAATTTGTATGAAAATTGATATACAAAATACGCATATAATTAGTTAAATTTGTATTTAAATACATGTACATAATACACATAAAATAATGTAAATTTGTATGAAATGAAAACATTTGTATAAAATACATATACAAAATACACATAGAATAACGGAAAATCGTATCAAAATAAGTACAGAGAATATCAATAAAATAATTTAAATTTGTATGATAATAAAGATGCAAAATACCGATAAAATAAAGCATATTTTTAAAAAAAATACATATACAAAAATACACATAGAATAATTAAATTTGTATTAAAATTAATATACAAAATGCACATACTATAAGGTAAATTTGTATTGAAAAAAAATGCAAAATACACATAAAACAGTGTAAATTTGTTTCAAAATATATAAACGAATACACATAAAAAAACGTAGATTTCTATAGGAATATATATATATACAAAATACACATGAAATGATGTATATACGTATAAAAATATGTATACAAAATACACATTATATAATGAAAACTCGCGTCAAAATAAATAAACAAAATATCAATAAAAGAATGTGTATTTGTATGAAAATAAATATACAAAATACACATAAGATAACCTAAATTTGTATAAAACTATATACAAAAATACATAAAAATAATTAAAATTTGTATGAAAATAAATATACAAAATACACATAAAATTAGGTAAATTTGTATTTAAATACATATACAAAATACACTTAAAATAATGTAAATTTGAATGTAAGTACATAAACAAATACACTTAAAACAACGTAAATTTGTATAAAAAAATATATACAAAACACAAATAGAATAATATAAAATCGTCTTAAAATAAATACACAGAATATTAAACAAATTTGTATGAAAATAAAAGGCAAAATACCCATAAAATAACGCATTTTTTTTATTTAAAAAATATATATACCAAAATGCACACAAAAAATTTTGTATTAAAATAAATATATAAAAAACACATACAATAAAGTAAATTTGTATTGAAATAGATATGCAAAATACATATAAAATAATGTAAATTTGTTTCAAAATATATATACGAATACACATAAAATAACGTAGATTTCTATAAAAATATATATACAAAATACACATAAAATGAACTAAATACGTATAAAAAAATGTATACAAAATACACATAAAATAATGTAAATTCGTATCAAAATAAATAAACAAAATACCAATAAATAATGTAAATTTGTATGAGAAAACATATACAAAATACACATAAATATCGCAAATTTCAATAAAAATATATATAATATAATATATTTTTATACATGTTATTTTATGCGTATTTTTTTTATATTCATATATATACAAATACATTCATTTTATGTGTATTTTGTATATATATTTTCATAGAAATCTACGTTATTTTATGTGTATTCGTATATATATTTTGAAACAAATTTACATTGTTTTATATGTATTTTGCATATCCATTTCAATACAAATTTACTTTATTGTATGTGTTTTTTATATATTTATTTTAATACAAATTTTTTTGTGTGTATTTTGGTATATATATATTTTTAAATAAAAAAAAATGCGTTATTTTATGGGTATTTTTCTTCTTTATTTTCATACAAATTAAAATTATTTTATTAATATTCTGAGTATTTATTTTGATACGATTTTACAATATTCTATTTGTGTTTTCTATATATTTTTTTATACATATTTACATTATTTAGTTTGTATTTTGTATTTTATACAAATTTACGTTATTTTAAGTGTATTTGTTTATGTATTTTCATTCAAATTTACATTATTTTATGTGTATTTTGTATACGTATTTCAACATAAATTTACCTAATTTTATGTGTATTTTGTATATTTATTTTCATACAAGTTTAAATTATTTTTGTGTATTTTTGTATATATTTTTATACAAATTTAGGTTATTTTATGTGTATTTTGTATATCTATTTTTTTTACAAATACACATTCTTCTATCGATATTTTGTTTACTTATTTTGACGCGAATTTACATTATTTAATGTGTATTTTGTATATATATTTTCATACGTATTTACATCATTTTATGTGTATTTTGTATATATATTTCTATAGAAATCTACGTTATTTTATGTGTGTTTGTATATATATTTTGAAACAAATTTACACTGTTTTATGTGTGTTTTGCATATTTTTTTCGATACAAATTTTCCTTATTGTATGTGCATTTTGTATATTAATTTTAATACAAATTTAATTATTCTATGTGTATTTTTGTATATGTAATTTTGTAAAAATATGCTTTATTTTATGGGTTTTTTGCATCTTTATTTTCTTACAAATTTACATTATTTTATTGATACTCTTTGTATTTGTTTTGATACGATTTTACATTATTCCATGTGTATTTTGTATATATATTTTATACAAATGTACGTTATTTTATGTGTAATTGTTTTCATTTCATACAAATTTACGTTATTTTATGTGTATTTTGTACATGTATTTAAATACAAATTTAACTAATAATATGTGTATTTTGTATATCTATTTTCATAGAAATTGAATTTTTTTTGTGTGTATATATTTTCATACAAATTTTTGCTATTTTATGTGTATTTTGTATATTTATTTTCCAAAAAAATATACGTTCTTTTATCGGAATTTTGTTTATTTATTTTGATACGAATTTACATTATTATAGGGGTATTTGGTATATATATTTTTATACTTATTTACATCATTATATATGTATTTTGTATGCATATTTTCATTGAAATTAACTCTATTTTATGTGTATTCGTATATATCTTTTGATAAAAATTTATATTATTTATGTGTATTTTGCATATCTATTTTAATATAAATTTACTATTGTATGTGCATTTTCTATATTTATTTTAAAACAAATTTAATTATTTCATGTGTATTTTTTGTATATTTATTTTTATTACATTTACATTATTTTATTGATATTCTGTTTATTTATTTTTATACGAGTTAATATTATTCTATGTGTATTTTGTATATATATTTTTTTATACATATATACATTATTTAATGTTTATTTTGTATATATATTTTATCCAAATTTACGTTATTTTATGTGTATTTCTTTATATATTTTCATACAGATTTACATTATTTTATGTGTATTTTGTATATGTATTTCTATACAAATTTGCCTAATTTTATGTGTATTTTGCATATCTATTTTCAAACTAATTTAACTTATTTTTGTGTATCTTTGTATATATTATTATACAAATTTTAGTTATTTTATTTGTATTTAGTATATATATTTTCCTAAAAATATACACTCTTTTATTGGAATTTTGTCTATTTATTTTGATACGAATTTACATTATTTTATGTGTGTTTTGTATATATACTTTTCTGCGTATTTAAATTATTTCATGTGTATTTTGTAAATACATTTTCATAAAAATTTACGTTATTTTCTTGTGTGTATTCGTATATATTTTGATACAAATTTTATACAAATTCATGTTATTTTGTGTTTTTGTATAAATATTTTCATACAAATTTAGATGTGTATTTTGTATATATTTTTTTATACGTATTTACTTAATTTTATGTGTATTTTGTATATATATTTTTATAGAAATCTACGTTATTTTGTGTATTCGTATATATATTTTTAAACAAATTTACATAGTTTTATATGTATTTTGCATATCTATTTCAACACAATTTTACCTTAATCAATGTGCATTTTGTATATTTATTTTAATACAAATTTAAATATTTTATGTGTATTTTGGTACATATATATTTTCAAAAAAATGCGTTATTTTATGGGTATTTTGCATCTTTATTTTCATACAATTTTATATTATTTTATTAATATTCTGTGTATTTATTTTGATACGATTTTACCCTATTCTATTTGTGTTTTGTATATATGGTTTTCATTCATATTTGCATTATTTAATGTGTATTTTGTATATATATTTTATACAAATTTACGTTATTTAAAGTGTATTTTTTTATATATTTTCATTCAAATTTACATTATTTTATGTGTATTTTGTATATGTATTTCAATACAAATTTACCTAATTTTATGTGTATTTTGTACATTTATTTTCATACAAATTTAAATTATTTTTGTGTATTTTTGTATGTATTTTTTATAAATATTTTTATAGAAAATTACGTTTTTTTATGTGTATTCGTATATATATATTGAAATAAATTTACCTTATTTTATGTGTGTTTTGCATATCTATTTCAATACAAATTTACCATATTGTCTGTTCATTTTGTATATTAATTTTAATACAAATTTTATTATTTTGTGTGTATTTTTGTATATGTATATTTATAAAATATATGCTTTATTTTATGGGTATGTTGCATCTTTATTTTCATACAAATTTACATTATTTTATTGACATTCTGTGTATTTATTTTGATACAATTTTACATTATTTAGTGTGTATTTTGTATATATATTTTTTAAAAAATGCAAGCTAAATTTGAATTGAAATATATATACAAAATACATAAAATAATGTAAATTTGTATCTAAATATTTATACAAATACACAAATAATAACGTAATTTTTTTATATATATGAACAAAATACACATTAAATAATATAAATACGTATAAAAAAATATGTACAAAATACACATATAATCATGTAATTCGTATCAAAATAAATAAAGAAAATACCAATAAAATAATGTAAATTTGTGTGAGAAAACTTATACAAAATACACATAAAATAACGCAAATTTCTATAAAAATATATGTACAAAAATGCACATAAAATAAAGTAAATTTGCATAAAAATATATATACAAAACACACAATAGATAATGTAAATGAGTAAAAAAATATGTATATAAAGTACCTATGAAATAATCTAAATTCGTATCGAATTAAATTAAGAAAATACCAATAAAATAATGTAATTTTGGATGAAAATATAATAGAAAATACATATAAAATAACCTAAATACAAATACAAATATACACATAAAATAATTTAAAATTAAATTAAATAAATATAAAAAATAAACATAAAATAAGGTAAATTTGTAATGAAATATATGAAAAATACACATAAAATAATATAAATTTGCATGAAAATATATATACAAATACACATAAAATAACATGAATTTGTATCAAATTTTTATGAAAATATATACGAATGCACACATTAAAATAACTTAATTTTTTATGAAAATATATATACAAAATACACATAAAATAATGTAAATACACTTAAAATAACGTAAATTTGTATGAAATATATATACAAAATACAAACTAAATAATGTAAAAAAAAAAATATATATATATAGAATATATGAAAATATAGATGCAAAATACCCATAAAATAACGCATTTTCTATAATATATATATATATATATATATATATATATATATATATATATATATATATATATATATATATATATATATATATATATATATATATATATATATATATATATATATATATATATATATATATATATATATATATATATATATATATATATATATATATATATATATATATATATATATATATATATATATATATATATATATATATATATTTATATATATATATATATATATATATATATATGTGTATTTATATATATATATATATAAATTTACGTTATTTAAATTTTTTTTTATTTATTTTTATTCAAATTTTCATTATTTTATGTGTATTATGTATATGAATTTCAATACAAATTTACCTAATTTTATGTGTATTTTGTATGTTTATTTTCATACAAATTTAAATTATTTGTGTATTTTTGTATATATTTTTTATATATATTTTTATAGAAATTTACTTTTTTCTTATGTGTATTCGTATATATATTTTGAAATAAATTGACATTGTTTTATGTGTGTTTTGCATATCTATTTCAATATAAATTTACCATATTATAGGTGCATTTTGTATATTTATTTTAATACAATTTTAATTATTTGATGTGTTTTTTATTCATATTTTTATAAAAATATGCTTTTTTATGGGTATTTTGCGTCTTTATTTTCATACAAATTTACTTTATTTTATTGATATTCTGTGTATTTATTTTGATACGATTTTACATTATTCTATGTGTATTTTGTATGCATTTTTTTTTTGCATATTTACATGCACATGGTACAAAAATGCACATTAAATAAAGTAAATTTGCATAAAAATATATATACAAAACACACATTAAATAATGTAAATGCGTATAAAAATATGTATACAAAATACCTATGAAATAATCTAAATTCTTATCGAGTTAAATTAACAATATACCAATAAAATAATGTAATTTTTTGTATGAAAATATATATAGAAAATACACTTAAAATAATCTAAATACAAATACAAATATACACATAAAATAATTTAATATTAAATGAAATAAATATACAAAATAAACATAAAATAAGGTAAATTTGTAATGAAATATATGTACAAAATACACATAAGATAATGTAAATTTATATGAAAATATATATACAAATGCACATAAAATACCATGAATTTGTATAAAGATATATATTCAAAATAAATATCAAATAATATAAATGCGTATAAAAATATATATACAAAGTACATATATAATAATGTAAACTCGTATCAAAATAAATAAACAAAATGCCAATAAAATAATGTAAATTTGTATGAGAAAACATATACAAAATACACATATATATCGCAAATTTCAATAAAAATATATATAACATAATATATTTTTATACATGTTTAAAATGTTTTATACAATTTTAGGTTATTTTATGTGTATTTTGTATATCTATTTTCATACAAATACACATTCTTTCATTGATATTTTGTTTATTTATTTTGAAGAGAAATTGTCATTATTTAATGTGTATTTTGTATATAAATTTTTATACGTATTTACATCATTTCATGTGTATTTTGTATATATATTTCTATAGAAATCTACGTTATTTTATGTGTATTCTTATATAGATTTTGAAACAAATTTACACTTTTATGTGTATTTTGCATATTTTTTCAATACAAATTTACTTTATTGTATATGCATTTTGTATATTAATTTTAATACAAATTTAATTATTGTAAGTGTATTTTTGTATATGTATTTATATAAAAATATGCTTTATTTCATTTGTATTTTGCATCTTTATTTTCATACAAATTTACATTATTTTATTGATTATCTGCTCAATCATATCGATACGATTTGACATTATTCTATGTGTATTTTGAATATTATTTTCATACAAATTTACGTTATTTTATGTGTATTTGTTTATATATTTTGACACAAATTTACAATATTTTATTTATATTTTGTATATATATTTCAAGAGAAATTTAACTAGTTTTATGCGTATTTTGTATATCTATTTTCATACAAACTCAACTTATTTCTATGTATTTTTGTATATATTTTAATACAAATTTTAGTTATTTTATGTGTATTTTGTAAATCTATTTTCATTCAAATATATATTATTTTATTGGTGTTTTGTTGATTTATATTGATACGAATTTACATTATTTTATATGTACTTTGTATATATATTTTTTATACGCATTTACATTATTTAAATTTTATTTTGAATATAAATATACAAATTCATGGAATTTTATGTGTATTTGTATATATTTTCATATAAATTCACATTATTTTATGTGTATTTTGTACATATATATCATTACAAATTTACCTTATTTTATGTATATTTTGTATGTGTATTTTGTATATTTATATTTATACAAATACTCATTCTTTTACTGATATTTTGTTTATTTATTTTGATTCGAATTTACATTATTTTATGTGTATTTTGTATACGTTTTTTTATACGTATTTACTTAATTTTTTTGTGTATTTTGTATATATATTTTTATAGAAATCCACGTTATATTATGTGTATTCGTATATATATTTTGAACAAATTTACATTGTTTTATATGTATTTTTGCATATCTCTTTCAATACAAGTTTACATTATTGTATGTGCATTTTGTATATTTATTTCAATACAAATTTAAATATTTTATGTGTATTCCTACAAATATACGTTCTTTTATCGGATTTTTTTAAATTTATTTTGATACGAATTTTCATTTTTTTAGGTGTATTTGATATATATATTTTTATACTTATTTACATAATTTTATATGTATTTTGAATATATATTTTCATAGAAATTTACTCTATATGTATATGTATAGAAAATACACATGAAATAATCTAAATTCGTATCGAAAAAAATGAACAAAATACCGATAAAATAATGTAATTTTGAATGAAAATATATATAGAAAATACACATAAAAGAACGTATATACAAATAAATATATACACATAAAATAATTTGAATTTGAATGAAAATAGATATAAAAATAAACATAAAATAAGGCAAATTTGTAATTAAATATATATACAAAATACACATAAAATAATGAAGATCTGTTTCAAAATATATATACGAATACACTTAAAATAACGTAGATTTCTATAGAAATATATATACAAAATACACATGAAATGATGTAAATACGTATAAAAATATATATGCGAAATACACATTAAATAATGTAAATTCGTGACAAAATAAATAAGGAAAATATTAATAAGAGAATGTGTATTTGTATGAAAATACATATATAAAATACACATAAAATAACGTAAATTTGTATAAAACTATATATAAAAATACACAAAAATAAATTAAATTTGTATGAAAATAAATATACAAAATACACATAAAATTAGGTAAATTTGTATTGAAATACATATACAAAATACACATAAAATAATGTAAATTTGAATGAAAATATATAAACAAATAAACTTAAATTAACGTAAATTTGTATAAAATATATATACAAAATAGTCATTAAATAATGTAAATATGTATAAAAAATATATATACAAAACACAAATAGAATAATGTAAAATCGTATAAAAAAATACACAGAATGTTAATAAAATAATGTAAATTTGTATGAAAATAAAGATGCAAAATACCCATAAAATAACGCATTTTTTTTATAAAAATATATTTACAAAAATACACATAAAAAAATTAATTTGTATTAAAATAAATATACAAAATACACATACGATAAGGTAAATCTGTATTGAAATAGATATGCAAAATACATATAAAACAATGTAAATTTGTTTCAAAATATATATACGAATACACATAAAATAACGTAGATTTCTATAAAAATATATATACAAAATACACATAAAATGAGGTAAATACGTATAAAAAATGTATACAAAATACACATAATTTAATGTAAATTCGTATCAAAATAAATAAACAATATACCAATAAAAAAATGTGTATTTGTATTAATATAAATATACAAAATACACATAAAATAACGTAAATTTATATAAAACTATATACAAAAATACACATAAGTAATTAAATTTGTATGAAAATAGATATACAAAATACACACAAAATAAGCTAAATTTGAGTTGAAATATATATATACAAAATACATAAAATAAAGTAAATTTGTATCAAAATATTTATACAAATACACATATAATAACGTAAATTTGTATAAAAATATATAAACAAAATACACATTAAATAATGTAAATACGTATAAAAAATATGTACAAAATACATATATAATCATGTAATTCGTATCAAAATAAATAAACAAAATACCAATGAAATAATATAAATTTGCATGAAAAAACATATAAAAAAACACATAAAATAACGCAAATTTCTATGAAAATATATGTACAAAAAGGCACATCAAATAAATTTGCATAAAAATATGAGTATAAAAAAAATATGAGTATAAAAATATGTATACAAAATACCTATGAAATAATCTAAATTCGTATCGAATTAAATTAAGAAAATACCAATAAAATAATGTAATTTTGGATGAAAATATATATAGAAAATACACATAAAATAACCTAAATACAAATACAAATATACACATAAAATAATTTTAAATTGAATGAGATAAATATACAAAATAAACATAAAATAAGGTAAATTTGTAATGAAATATATTTAAAAATACACATAAAATAATATAAATTTGTATCAAAATACATATATACAAATACACATTAAATAACAAGAATTTGTATAAAATTTGTATCAAAATATATACGAATACTCACAATAAAATAACGTATCAAAATAAATAAACAGAATATCAATAAAATAATGTAAATTTGTATGAAAATAAAAATGCAAAATATCCATATAATAACGCATATTTGCATAAAAATATATATACAAAAATACATATAAAATAATTAAATTTGTATTAAAATAAATATACAAAATGCACGTACAATAAAGTAAATTTGTATTGAAATAGATATGCAAAATATACATCAATAATGTAAATTTGTATGAAAATATATATACGAATACTCATAAAATAGAGTAAATTTCTATGAAAATATACATAAAAAATAGATATACAAAATACACATATAACTAGTTAAATTTGTATTTCAATACATGTACACAAAACACATAAAATAATGTAAATTTGTATGAAATGAAAACAAATACACATAAAATAACATATATTTTATATAAAATATATATACAAAATACACATAGAATAATGTAAAATCATATCAAAATAAATACACATAATATCAATAAAATAATGTAAATTTGTATGAAAAAAAAATACATATACGAAAATAAACATAGAATAATCAAATTTGTATTAAAATTAATATACAAAATGCACATACAATAAGGTAAATATGTATTGAAAAAATATGCAAAATACACATAAAACAATGTAAATTTGTTTCAAAATATATATACGAATACACATAAAATAACGTAGATTTCTATAGAAATATATATACAAAATACACATGAAATGATGTAAATACGTATAAAATTATATATACAAAATACACATTAAATAATGTAAATTCGTGTCAAAATAAATAAACAAAATATCATGAAAAGAATGTGTATTTGTATGAAAATAGATATACAAAATACAAATTAAATAACCTAAATTTGTATAAAACTATATACAAAAATACACAAAAATAATTTAAACTTGTATGAAAATAAATATACAAAAAACAATTAAAATTAGGTAATTTTGTTTTGAAATACATATACAAAATACACATAAAATAATGAAAATTTGAATGAAAATATATAAACATATACACTTAAAATAACGTAAATTTGTATCAAATATATATACAAATAAACATTAAATAATGTAAATATGTATAAAAAAATAGATACAAAACACAAATAGAATAATGTAAAATCGTATCAAAATAAATACACAAAATATTAATAAAATAATGTAAATTTGTATGAAAATTAAGATGCAAAATACCCATAAAATAACTCATTTTTTATAAAAATATATATACGAAAACACCTAAAATATCTGATTTTGTATTAAAATAAGTATACAAAATGCACATACAATAAGGAAATTTGTATTGAAATAGATACCCAAAATACATATAAAACAATGTAAATTTGTTTCAAAATATATAAAGGAATACACCTAAAATAACGTAGATTTCTATAAAAATATATATACAAAATACACATATAATTAAGTAAATACGTATAAAAAAAAGTATACAAAATACATATAAAATAATGTAAACTCGTATCAAAATAAATAAACAAAATACTAATAAAAGAATGTGTGATTGTATAAATATAAATATACAAAATACACATAAAATAACGTAAATTTATATACAAAAATACATAAAAGTAATGAAATTTGTATTAAAATAGATATACAAAATACACATAAAATAAGCTAAATTTGAAATGAAATATATAAACAAAATATATAAAATAATGTAAATTTGTATCAAAATACTTATAAAAAAAAACATATAATAACGTAAATTTGTATAAAAATATATAAACAAAATACACATTAAATAATGTAAATACGTATAAAAAAATGTACAAAATACACAAACAATCATGTAATTCGTATCAAAATATATAGACAAAATACCAATAAAATAATGTAAATTTCTATGAGAAAACATATACAAAATACAAATAAATAACGCAAATTTCAATAAAAATATATATAATATAATATATTTTTATACATATTTAAAATATTTAAAAGTATATTTTGTATATATATATTTTATCCAAATTTACGTTATTTTATGTGTATTAGTTTATATATTTTCATACAAATTTACATTATTTTATGTGAGTTTTGTATATGTATTTCAAAACAAATATGCCTAACTTTATGTGTATTTTGCATATCTATTTTCAAACATATTTAAATTATTTTTGTGTATTTTTGTATATATTTTTATACAAATTTTAGATATTTTATTTGTTTTTTGTATATATATTATCCTACAAATATACATTCTTTTATTGGAATTTTGTGTATTTATTTTGTTACGAGTTTACATTATTTTATGTGTATTTTGTATATATATTTTTTCTACGTATTTAAATTATTTTATGTATATTTTATAAATACAATTTCATAAAAATTTACGTTATTTTATTGTGTGTATTCGTATATATTTTGAAACAAATTTTATACAAATTCATGTTATTTTATGTGTATTTGTATATATATTTTCATACAAATTTATATTATTTTATGTGTATTTTTACATATATTTTATTACAAATTTACATTATTTTATGTTTATTTTGTATATTTATTTCATTCAATTTTAAATTATTTAATGTGTATATTTGTATTTGTATTTAGGTTATTTTATGTGTGTTTTCTATGTATATTTTCATCCAAAATTACATTATTTTATTGTTATTTTCTTAATTTAACTCGATACGAATTTAGATTATTTCATAGGTATTTTGTATATATATTTTTATACTCATTTACATTATCTAATGTGTGTTTTGTATATATTTTTTTATGCAAATTAATTTTATGTCCATTTTTGTACATATATTTTTATAGAAATTTGCGTTATTTTATGTGTATTTTGTATATGTTTTCTCATACAAATTTACATTATATAATTAGTTTTTTGTTTATTTATTTTGATACGAATGACATGATTATTTGTGTATTTTGTACATATTTTTTTATACATATTTACATTACTTAATGTGTATTTTGTTTATATATTTTTATACAAATTTACGTTATTATATGTGTATTTGTTAAAAATATTTTGAAACAAATTTACTTTATTTTACGTATTTTGTATATATATTTCAATTCAAATTTAGCTTATTTTGTGTGTATTTTGTATATCTATTTTCATACAAATTTAATTACTTCTGTGTATTTTTGTATAGAGTTTTATACAAATTTACGTTTTTGATGTGCATTTTGTATATTTATATTTATACAAATACACATTCTTTTATTGGTATTCTGGTTATTTATATTTATACGAATTTACATTATTTTATGTGTAATTTGTATACATTTTCTCTTCGTATTTACTTAATTTATGTGTATTTTGTATATATATTTTTATAGAAATCTACGTTATTTTATTTGTATTCGTATATATATTTTTAATCAAATTTACATTGTTTTATATGTATTTTTGCATATCTCTTTCAATACAAATTTACCTTATTGTATGTGCATTTTGTATATTTATTTCAATACAAATTTAAATATTTTATGTGCATTTTGGTATATATATTTTTATAAGAAATGCGCTATTTTATGGGAGTTTTGCATCTTTATTTTCATACAAACTTACATTATTTTATTAATATTCGGTGTATTTATTTTGATACGATTTTACATTATTCTATTTGTTTTTTGTATATACTTTTTTATACATATTTACATTATTTAATGTGTATCTTGCATATATATTTTATACAAAGTTATTATCTATTATCTATTTTCATACAAATACACATTCTTTTCATGATATTTTGTTTATTTATTTTGACACGAATTTACATTATTTGATATGTATTTTGTATATATATTTTTATACGTATTTACATAATTTCATATGTATTTTGTATATATATTTCTATAGAAATCTACTTCATTTTATGTGTATTCGTATATATATTTTGAAACAAATTTACATTGTTTTATATGTATTTTTGAATATCTCTTTCAATACAAATTTACCTTACTTTATATGCAATTTGTATATTTATTTCAAAACAAATTTAAATATTTTATGTGTATTTTGGTATATATATTTTTATAAAAAATGCGATAATTTTGGGGAACTTTGCATCTTTATTTTCATACAAATTTACATTATTTTATTGATTTTTTTGTATTTATTTTGATACGATTTTACATTATTCTATTTGTTATTTGTATATATTTTTTTATTCACATTTACATTATTTAATGTGCATCTTGCATATATATATTATACAAATTTACGTTATTTTAAGTGTATTTGTATATATATTTTCATTCAAATTTACATTATTTGATGTGTATTTTGTATATATATTTCAATACAAATTTACCTAATTTTATGTGTATTTATTATATTTCTTTTCAAACAAATTTAAATTATTCTTGTGTATTTTTGTATATAGTTTTATACAAATTTAGGTTATTTTATGTACGCATTTACATTATTTAGTGTGTGTTTTGTATATATATTTATATGCAAATTTACTTTATTTTATGTGCATTTTTGTATATATATATTTTTATAGACATTTGCTTTATTTGTATATGTTTTCTCATACAAGTTTACATTATTTTATTGCTATTTTGTTTATTTATTCTGATACGAATTACATGATTATATGTGTATTTTGTACATGTTTACATTATTTAATGTGTATTTTGTTTATATATTTTTAAACAAATTAACGTTATTAAATGTGTATATGTGTAAATATTTTGATACACATTATTTCATGTATTTTGTAAATACATTTCAATTCAAATTTAGCTTATTTTATTTTTATTTTGTATATATATTTTCATACAAATTTAATTACTTCTGTGTATTTTTGTATATAGTTTTATACAAATTTACGATATTTTAAGTGTATTTTGTATATTTATATTTATACAAATACACATTCTTTTACTGGTATTTTGTTTATTTATTTTTATACGATTTTTGTGTATTTTGTATTCATTTTTTTATACGTATTTACTTCATTTTATGTGTATTTTGTATATATTTTTATAGAAATCTACGTTATTTTGTGTGTATTCGTATATATATTTTGAAACAAATTTACATTGTTTTATATGTATTTTTCATATCTATTTCAATACAAATTTATCTTATAGTATGTGCATTTTGTATATTTATTTTAATACAAATTCAAATATTTTATGTGTATTTTTGTATATATAATTTTATAAAAAATGCGTTATTTTATAGGTATTTTGCAACTTAGTTTTCATACAAATTTACATTATTTTATTAATATTCTGTGTATATATTTTGATACGATTTTATATTATACTATTTGTGTTTTGTATATATTTTTTATACATATTTGCATTATTTAATGTGTATTTTTTATATATATTTTATACAAATTTACGTTATTTTAAATGTATTTTATATAATTTCATTCAAATTTACATTATTTTAAGTGTATTTTGTATATGTATTTCAATACAAATTTACCTAATTTTATGTGTATTTTATATATTTATTTTCATACAAATTTAAATTATTTTTGTTTTTTTTATATAGTTTTATACAAATTTAGGTTATTTTATGTGTATTTTCTATATCTATTTTCATACAAATACACATTCTTTTATTGATATTTTGTTTATTTATTTTGACGCGAGTTTACATTATTTAATGGCTTCGTACAATGAATAGACCATTTATTATTATTATTATTATTTTATTCCTATTTTGTTTATTTATTTTGATACGAATTACATGATTATATGTGTATTTTGTACATGTTTTTTATACATGTTTACATTATTTAATGTGTATTTTGTTTATATATTTTTAAACAAATTAACGTTATTAAATGTGTATATGTGTAAATATTTTGATACACATTATTTCATGTATTTTGTAAATACATTTCAATTCAAATTTAGCTTATTTTATTTTTATTTTGTATATATATTTTCATACAAATTTAATTACTTCTGTGTATTTTTGTATATAGTTTTATACAAATTTACGTTATCTTATGTGTATTTTGTATATTTATATTTATACAAATACACATTCTTTTATTGGTATTTTGTTTATTTATTTTGATACGAATTTACATTATTTTATGTGTATTTTGTATACATTTGTTTATACACATAAAATAATGTAAATACGTAGAAAAATATATATACAAAATACACGTAAAATAATGTAAATATGTAAGGAAAATATATACAAAATACACCTAGAATAATGTAAAATTGTATCAATATAAATGTACAGAATATCAATAAAGTAATGTAAAAATGAAAACAAAGATGTAAAATACCCATAAAATTACTCATATTTAAAATATATATATATATATATATATATATATATATATATATATATATATATATATATATATATATATATATATATATATATATATATATATATATATATATATATAATACACATTATATAATGTAAATATGTATAAAAAAAATATATACAAAACACAAGTAGAATAATGTAAAATCGTATCAAAATATTTACACAGAATATTAATAAAATAATGTAAATTTGTATGAAAATTAAGATGCAAAATACCTATAAAATGACGCATTTGTTATAAAGCTATAAATACCAAAATACACATAAAATATTTGAATTTGTATTAAAATAAATATACAAAAAGCACATACAATAAGGTAAATTTGTATTGAAATAGATATGCAAAATACATATAAAATAATGTAAATTTGTTTCAAAATATATATACGAATACACATAAAATAACGTAGATTTCTATAAAAATACATATACATAATACACATAAAATTAAGTAAATACGTATAAAAATAAATAAACAAAATTCCATATAAAAGAATGTATATCTGTAGGAAAATATATACACAAAATACAAATGAAATAACTAAAATTTGTATAAAAAATATATACAAATATACACAAAAATATTTTAAATTTTTTTGAAAATACATATAGAAAATACACATAAAATTAGGCATATTTGTATTGAAATACATATACAAAACCCACATAAAATAATATAGATTTGTATGAAAATATATAAACAAAAACACATAAAATAACGTAAATTTGGAAAAAATATAGATACAAAATATACATTAAATAATTTAAATATGTATAAAAATATATATACAAAATACACATAGAATAAAGTAAAATCGTATCAAAATAAATAAACAGAATTTCAATTAAATAATGTAAATTTGTATGAGAATAAAGATTCAAAATACTCATATAATAACGGATATTTGTATAAAAATATATATACAAAAATACATATAAAATAATTATTTTTTTATTAAAATAAATATACAAAATGCATATACAATAAAGTAAATTTGTATTGAAATAGATATGCAAAATACACATCAATAAAGTAAATTTGTATCAAAATATATATACGAATACTCATAAAATAGAGTAAATTTCTATGAAAATATACATACAAAATACACATAAAATGATGTAAATAAGTATAAATATATATATATATCAAATATACCTCAAATAATGTAAATTCGTATCAAAATAAATAAAGAAAATTCCGATAAAAGAACGTATATTTGTAGGAAAATAAATATACAAAATACACATTTAAATACATGTACAAAATACACATAAAATAATGAAAATTTGTATGAAATGAAAACAAATACACATAAAATAACGTATATTTGTATAAAATATATATACAAAATACACATAGAATAATGTATACACAGAATATCAATAAAATAATGTAAATTTGTATGAAAATAAAGATGCAAAATACTCATAAAATAATTAAATTTGTGTATTTTGTATATTTATTTTATGACAAATTTAATTTTTTTATGTGTATTTTGGTATGTATATTTTTATAAAAAAAATGCGTTATTTTATTGGTATTTTGCTTCTATATTTTCATACAAAATTACATTATTTTATTAATGTTCTGTGTATTTATTTTGATACGATTTTACATTATTCTATTTGTGTTTTGTATATATTTTTTATACAAATTTACGTTATTTTAAGTGTATTTGTTTATGTATTTTCATTCAAATTTACATTATTTTATGTGTATTTTGTAGATGTATTTAAATACAAATTTACCTAATTTTATGTGTATTTTGTATATTTATTTTCAGACAAATATACATTATTTTTATGTATTTTTGTATATTGTTTTATACAAATTTAGGTTATCTTATGTGTATTTTGCATCTTAATTTTCATACAAATTTACATTATTTTATTAATATTCTGTGTATATATTTTGATACGATTTTATATTATTCTATTTGTGTTTTGTATATATTTTTTTATACATATTTACATTATTTAATGTGTATTTTGTATATATATTTTATACAAATTAACGTTATTTTAAATGTATTTGTTTATATATTTTCACTCAAATTTACATTATTTTAAGTGTATTTTGTATATGTATTTCAATACAAATTTACCTAATTTTTTGTGTATTTTGTATATTTATTTTCATACAAATTTAAATTATTTTTGTGTATTTTTGTATATAGTTTTATACAAATTTAGGTTATTTTATGTGTATTTTCTATATCTATTTTCATACAAATACACATTCTTTTATTGATATTTTGTTTATTTATTTTGACGCGAATTTACATTATTTAATGTGTATTTTGTATATATATTTTTATACGTATTTACATCATTTCATGTGTATTTTGTATAGTTTTAAACAAATTTACATTATTTAATGTGTATTTCATATATTTATATTTATACAAATACACATTATTTTATTGGTATTTTGTTTATTTATTTTGATACGAATTTTAAATTATTTTATGTGTATTTTGTATACATTTTTTATACGTATTTACTTAATTTTATGTGTATTTTGTACATATATTTTTATAGAAATCTACCTTATTTCATGAGTATTCGTATATATATTTTGAAACAAATTTACATTGTTTATATGTATTTTGCATATCTATTTTTGTATTCTGTATTTATTTTTGTTATACATAGAATAATGTAAAATCGTATCAAAATAAGTACACAGAATATCGATAAAATAATTTTAATTTGTATGAAATTAAAGATGCAAAATACCTATAAAATAAAGCTTTTTTTTTTAAATACATATTATACAAAAATACACATAGAATAATTAAATTTGTATTAAAATTAATATACAAAATGCACATACAATAAGGTAAATTTGTATTGAAAAAATACGCAAAATACACATAAAACAGTGTAAATTTGTTTCAAAATATTTATACGAATACACATAAAATAACGTTGATTTCTATAGGAATATATATACAAAATACACATGAAATGATGTAAATACGTATAAAAATATATATACAAAATACACATTAAATAATGTAAATTCGCCTCAAAATAAATATACAAAATATCAATAAAAGAATGCGTATTTGTATGAAAATAGATACAAAATACATATAAAATAACCTAAATTTGTATCAAACTATATACAAACATACACAAAAATATTTTAAATTTGTATGAAAAAAAATATTCATAATACACATAAAATTAGGTAAATTTGTAATGAAATACATATACAAAATACACATAAAATAATGTAAATTTGAATGAAAATACAAACAAATACACTTAAAATAACGTAAATTTGTATAAAAAAATATATACAAAACACAAATAGAATAATGTAAAATCGTATCAAAATAAATACACAGAATATTAATAAAATAATGTAAATTTGTATGAAAATAAAGAGGCAAAATACCCATAAAATAAAGCATTTTTTATTTATTTATAAAAATATATATACCAAAAATACACATAAAAAAATTAAATTAGTATTAAAATAAATATATAAAAAACACATACAATAAGGTAAATTTGTATTGAAATAGATATGCAAAATACATATAAAACAATGTAAATTTGTTTCAAAATATATATACGAATACACATAAAATAACGTAGATTTCTATAAAAATATATATACAAAATACACATAAAATGAAGTAAATACGTATAAAAAATGTATACAAAATACACATAAAATAATGTAAAATCGTATCAAAATAAATAAACAAAATACCAATAAAAGAATGTGTATTTGTATAAATATAAATATACAAAATACACATAAGTAACGTAAATTTATATAAAACTATATACAAAAATACACAGAAGTAATTAAATTTGTATGAAAATAGATATACAAAATAAGGTAAATTAGTATCAAATTCAATAAACAAAATTCAGATAAAAGAACGTATATTTGTAGAAAAATAAATATACAAAATACACATAAAATAACGAAAATTTGTATGAAAATATACAAAAATAAACAAAAATAATTTCAATTTGTATGAAAATAGATGCTCAAAATACACTGATAATTAGTTAAATTTGTCTTTAAATACATGTACAAAATACACATAAAATAATGTAAATTTGTATGAAATGAAAACAAATACACATAAAATAACGTACATTTGTATAAAATATATATAAAAAATACACATAGAATAATGTAAAATCGTATCAAAATAAATACACAGAATATCAATAAAATAACGTAAATTTGTATGAAAATAAAGGTGCAAAATACCCATAAAATTAAGCATATTTTTATAAAAATATATATTCAAAAATACACATTCAATAATTAAATTTGTATTAAAAGTAATATACAAAATGCACATACAATAAGGTAATTTTTTTTTTAAATATGCTAAATACACATAAAACAATGTATATTAGTTTCAAAATATATATATACGAATACACATAAAATAACGTAGATTTCTATAGAAACATATATACAAAATGCACTTGAGATGCTGTAAATACGTTTAAAAATATATATACAAAATAGACATTAAATAATGTAAATTTCGTGTCAAAATAAATAAATAAAATATCAATAAAAGAATGTGTATTTGTATGAAAATACATATACAAAATACACATAAAATAACGTAAATTTGTATAAAACTATGTAAGTTTGTATTAAAATATATAAACAAATACACATAAAATAACGTAAATTTGGATAAAATATATATACAAAATATACATTCAATAATGTAAATATGTATAAAAATATATATGCAAAATACACATAGAATAATGTTAAATCGTATAAAAATAAATAAACAGAATATCAATTAAATAATGTAAATTTGTATGAAAATAAAGATACAAAATACCCATATTTGCATAAAAATATATATACAAAAATAAACATAGAATAATCAAATTTGTATTAAAATTAATATACAAAATGCACATACAATAAGGTAAATTTGAATTGAAAAAATATGCAAAATACTCATAAAACAATGTAAATTTGTTTCAAAATATATATACGAATACTCATAAAATAACGTAGATTTCTATAGAAATATATATAGAAATACACATGAAATGATGTAAATACGTATACAAATATATATACAAAATACACATTAAATAATGTAAATTCGTGTCAAAATAAATAAACAAAATATCATGAAAAGAATGTGTATTTGTACGAAAATAGATATACAAAATACAAATAAAATAACCTAAATTTGTATAAAACTATATACAAAAATACACAAAAATAATTTAAACTTGTATGAAAATAAATATACAAAAAACACATGAAATTAGGTAATTTTGTTTTGAAATACATATACCAAATACACATAAAATAATGTAAATTTGAATGAAAATATATAAACATATACACTTAAAATAACGTAAATTTGTAACAAATATATATACAAATATATATTTGTAAATATATAATGTAAATATGTATAAAAAAAAATAGATACAAAACACAAATAGAATAATGTAAAATCTTATCAAAATAAATTCACAAAATATTAATAAAATAATGTAAATTTGTATGAAAATTAAGATGCAAAATAATCATAAAATAACGCATTTTTTTTAAATATATATACGAAAACACATAAAATATCTGATTTTGTTTTAAAATAAGTATACAAAATGCACATACAATAAGGTAAATTTGTATTGAAATAGGTACGCAATATACATATAAAACAATGTAAATTTGTTTCAAAATATATAAAGGAATATACCTAAAATAACGTAGATTTCTATAAAAATGTATATACAAAATACACATATAATTAAGTAAATACGTATAAAAAAATGTATACAAAATACACATAAAATAATATAAACTCGTATCAAAATAAATAAACAAAATACTAATAAAAGAATGTGTGTTTGTATAAATATAAATATACAAAATACACATAAAATAACGTAAATTTATATAAAACTATATACAAAAATACATAGAAGTAATTAAATTTGTATTAAAATAGATATACAAAAACCACATAAAATAAGCTAAATTTGAATTGAAATATATATACAAAATACATAAAATGATGTAAATTTTTATCAAAATACTTATAAAAATACACATATAATAACGTAAATTTGTATAAAAATATATAAACAAAATACACATTAAATAATGTAAATACGTATAAAAAAATGTACAAAATACACAAACAATCATGTAATTCGTATCAAAATAAATAGACAAAATACCAATACAATAATGTAAATTTCTATGAGAAAACATATACAGAATACACATAAATAACGCAAATGTCAATAAAAATATTTAATGAATCTTTTGTATATATATATATATATATATATATATATATATATATATATATATATATATATATATATATATATATATATATATATATATATATATAATATATATATATATATATATATATATATATATATATATATATATATATATATTTTATCCAAATTTACGTTATTTTATGTGTATTTGTATATATATTTTTATACAAATTTACATTATTTTATGTGAGTTTTGTATATGTATTTCAATACAAATATGCCTAACTTTATGTGTATTTTGCATATCTATTTTCAAAGAAATTTAAATTATTTTTGTGTATTTTTGTATATATTTTTATACAAATTTTAGTTATTTTATTTGTTTTTTGTATATATATTTTCCTACAAATATACATTCTTTTATTGGAATTTTGTGTATTTATTTTGTTACGAGTTTACATTATTTTATGTGTATTTTGTATATATATTTTTTTACGTATTTATATTATTTTATGTGTATTTATATATACATTTTCATAAAAAATTACGTTATTTTATTGTGTGTATTCGTATATATTTTGAAACAAATTTTATACAAATTCATGTTATTTTATGTGTATTTGTATATATATTTTCATACAAATTTATATTATTTTATGTGTATTTTTACATATATTTTATTACAAAATTTCCTTATTTTATGTTTATTTTGTATATTTATTTCATTCAATTTTAAATTATTTAATGTGTTTATTTGTATTTGTATTCAGGTTATTTTATGTGTTTTTTCTATATATTTTCATCCAAAATTACATTAATTTATTGTTATTTTCTTAATTTAACTCGATACGAATTTAGATTATTTCATAGGTATTTTGTATACATATTTTTATACTCATTTACATTATCTAATGTGTGTTTTGTATATATTTTTTTATGCAAATTAATTTTATGTCCATTTTTGTACATATGTTTTTATAGAAATTTGCGTTATTTTATGAGTATTTTGTATAAGTTTTCTCATACAAATTGACATTATTTAATTAGTTTTTTGTTTATTTATTTTGATACGAATGACATGATTATTTGTGTATTTTGTACATATTTTTTTATACGTATTTACATTACTTAATGTGTATTTTGTTTATATATTTTTATACAAATTTACGTTATTATATGTGTATTTCTTAAAAATATTTTGAAACAAATTTACTTTATTTTATGTATTTTGTATATATATTTCAATTCAAATTTAGCTTATTTTGTGTGTATTTTGTATATCTATTTTCATACAAATTTAATTACTTCTGTGTATTTTTGTATATACTTTTATACAAATTTACGTTATTTTATGTGCATTTTGTATATTTATATTTATACAAAAACATATTCTTTTATTGGTATATTGTTTATTTATATTTATAAGAATTTACATTATTTTATGTGTATTTTGTATACTTTATCTATTCGTATTTACTTAATTTTATGTGTATTTTGTATATATATTTTTATAGAAATCTACGTTATTTTATGTGCATTCGTATATATATTTTGAAACAAATTTACATTGTTTTATATGTATTTTGCATATCTATTTCAATACAAATTTACCTTATTGTATGTGCATTTTGTATATTTATTTTAATACAAATTCAAATATTTTGTGTATTTTGGTATATACAATTTAAAAAAAAAATGCGTTATTTTATAGGTATTTTGCATCTTAGTTTTCATACAAATTTATATTATTTTATTAATATTCTGTGTATATATTTCGATACGATTTTATATTATACTATTTGTGTTTTGTATATATTTTTTTATACATATTTTCATTATTTAATGTGTATTTTTTTATATATATTTTATACAAATTTACGTTATTTTAAGTGTATTTGTTTATATAATTTCATTCAAATTTACATTATTTGTATATGTATTTCAATACAAATTTACTAATTTTATGTGTATTTTGTATATTTATTTTCATACAAATTTAAATTATTTTTGTGTTTTTTTGTATATAGTTTTATACAAATTTAGGTTATTTTATGTACGCATTTACATTATTTAATGTGTGTTTTGTATATATATTTTTATCAAAATTTACTTTATTTTAAGTTCATTTTTGGACATATATTTTTATAGAAATTAGCGTTATTTTATATGTATTTGTATATGTTTTCTCATACAAATTTACATTATTTTATTGCTATTTTGTTTATTTATTTTGATACGAATTACATGATTATATGTATATTTTGTACATGTTTTTTATACGTGTTTACATTATTTAATGTATATTTTGTTTATATAGTTCTAAACATATTAACGTTTTTAAATGTGTATTTGTGTAAATATTTTGATACAAATTTACATTATTTTATTTCAATTCAAATTTAGCTTATTTTATTTTTATTTTTTATATATATTTTCATACAAATTTAATTACTTTGTATTTTTGTATATAGTTTTATACAAATTTACGTTATTTTATGTGTATTTTGTATATTTATATATATACAAATACAAATTGGTATTTTGTTTATTTATTTTGATACGAATTTACATTATTTTATGTGTATTTTGTATACATTTGTTTATACGTATTTACGTTTCCAAGTGTATTTTGGAGGCCAAAAAGGAGATGAATCGGGTTTTTATGAGTGTTTTTCACGTTCAGGATACAGAAGAAGGGTCACACTACCACCAGGGTCACAAAACTACTCCTGGAAATCCCCAAAACTCCTAAGAAAGTCATGTCAAATATGTACGTGTGTGTGTGTGTGTGTGTGTGTGTGTGTGTGTGTGTGTGTGTGTGTGTGTGTGTGTGTGTGTGTGTGTGTTTCACCACGGCCTGATCGCGAGTTGGACTCGTAATCGCTAGCAGGTACCCTCCTGACAGAGCAAGTGCTCATTTAAGCCCCGTTCACACTGTGCCGACTCTGGGCCGCGACAACCCAGCGACGTTTACATTTGACAAGTTGGTTCCCACGCTCCGAGAAGGGGGCGAGGTTTTATTGGGGTCTTGGTGTCTTGCCGACTGTCTGGGACATTCGGCAAACTAGTTGCCAGTATGTCGTGTAACCCTCACGACTCCAGACTCCCGTCACGATGTCGGCGCAGCATTCGGCAACAGTCTCAAGACCTCTTTCAAGATATGCCCGACCCTTTCACATCAACACCCAAGACTTCGTATACCCTAGAGTCGTGGGTAGTCGTGGCCCAGAGTCGGCACAGTGTGAACGGGGCTTTAGTCGATCTCTGGGTACTGCCTGGACCCCAACACACCACACACCCCATTCTCCTTGCTCAAGGGGGGACAGTAACCTCTTCTTGTCAACTGAAAGAATCCGGCCTGAGCGGGCTCGAACCGCCGCCCTGTCAGATCGTGAAGCCTGGCAGCGCAGCGCTCTACCAGTTGCTGTGTGTGTGTGTGTGTGTGTGTGTGTGTGTGTGTGTGTGACTCGCGTGTTGATAGAACAAGCCTCGCGGATCTGAGACTATTGGATGATTGAGGGTGGGTGTGATTCTAGGCGGGATGGGGACGGGGTGGGAGGGGGGGCGTGCGGGAGGAAAGGTCGAGGATGAGGAGCCGTGGGTGGTGGTGGTGGTGGTGAGGCATGAGTGGGCGAGGCAGGAGCGGTGAATGGGGGCAGCGTGTTAGATAGAATGTCCCGAGGAGGAGTCACGTTGAAGGACAGGAATGCTGATGTGTGTGTTTAGCTTAACCTTTAGACAGTCACCGTACAGAGAAGGAGAATGTCAAATGGATATGAACGTACGCCGCCACACAGAAGGCAGAATAAAGCAGAAAACAAGGGAGTGTACATGAAAGACTTAGTTATTAGATGGGTGGTGGAAGGGACCTTTAAAATAGATAATTAATAGATAATCTCTTATTTTTGTGTTTTTACATATTTTTCTTCCTCCGTTTCTTCCACTGCCCTCCCTCTCTCTCCCCTCAGTGGATAACTATATACATGCAGCCAGGCCTATGCGTTGAGGCACCAACGTTGCCAGATTGTTGTACTCAGCCTCTTATATTTACCGACTTCCGACCCAAAATCTGTCTTCTGGTCCCCAATAACGAGATTCATCTATATTTATCGTTAAAATAGTTAACCTGCCAACTTACGAAGGAAAGTATATATGTGTGTCAAATGGGTGTGAGCTTGTATTAACGACCATCAGTAGAGCACAAAAGGAAAGAATATAGGAGTAAAAAAATGACGGATAGCAATGCGTGTTTAACTTAACCTTTCTTTAGTTAGTCAACGTACAGAGGAGGCTGAGGCAAATGAAGGGAGAAGGGGAAAGGGAGTAAGGGGGAAGTAGGGAGTGAAGGGAAGGGCAGCGTGGTGGATAGAATGACCCGAGGTGGAGTTACGTTGAAGGACAGGAATGTGTGTGTTTAGCTTAACCTTTAGACAGTCAACGAATGGAGGAGACTATGTCAAGTGGATATGAAGCTATGAACGTACACTGGCAAACATCAACAGAGCACGGAAGGAAGGAATAGAAATATACTAAAAACTGAAGGCTGGGAATGCGTATGTTTGCCCTTCAGCCGGTCAGCGCAGAGAGAAGAATGTTAAATGGATATGAACCTGTATCGCCAAAGAGTAGAATAACACAATGGAAAGAACTAGAAGTTAAAGACATCGTAATTAGGTGGGAAATGCTTAGTTCATTATACATTTTTGCGAACCTTCAGCCAGTCAAGTTACAGAAGAGGTGAATGTCAAATGGATATGAACTTGTATCGCCAAAGAGTAGAATAACACAATAGGAAGGACTACCAATGAAAGACGTGGCAATTAGGTGAAGAGTGCATGATTAATAGACACTGTGTTGGCACCCTTTAGCCAGTCAACTTACGGAGAAGGTGAATGTCAATGGATATGACCTTGTATTCTGAACATTAGACCAACACAATAGGAAGGAATACAAATGAAAGACGTGGTGATGAGGTGGAGGGCATAGTTTCTACATGTTTTGGTGGTGCCCTTTAGCCAGTCAACTTGTGGAGGAAAGTATATGTCAAATGGATATGAACCTGTATACCCAAGCATTAGACTAACACAAAAGGAAGGACTACAAATGAGAGACGTGGCAATGAGGTTGGAGGGGCATAGCTAACACACACTCTGGCGGCTCCTTGGCATGCAGTAAAAAAGTATCCATGGACAATAGCGGATGGAAATGAGGACAGCTGGGAGTGAAAGCACTAAAACAAGAGACCAGGTAACTTCAGGGGGAGGAAGAGAGGGAGATGATGCAAAGAATGTGTTCAGTGAGATGGATGTTACACGGCTTCTCAAACATTGCTCTGCGCCGACACGGTATAAAGATCCTTGATTAGTTGAGGTCCGTGTTCTCAGGCGCTGACACTCACAACATTTTTTTCAAAGGCCACAAAGGAGATGAGTCGGGTTCTAATGAGTGTGTTTTCACGTTCATGGTGCAGAGGCCTTGTCAAACTATCACTAGGCTCATTAAACAACCCTTGGAAATATAAACTTAACCTATACCAAAGCCTTAACAAATGTGGGTGAGTGTGTAAGCCTGGAAATGTTTGAGGATATGGATCTAAGGCTCTTACAACAACTATTTCCAAAGGACACAATGGAGACGAGTCGGGTTCTAATGAGTGCGTCTTTCACGTTCATGGTGCAGAGGTCTTGTCAGACTACCACTAGGCTCATAAAACTACCCATGGAAATATTAACATAACCTAACCAAATTTTTAACAAATGTAAGTGTGTGTAAGCCCTGAAATGCTTGAGAATATGCCTGACCACTCATCGTCGCTCGCTGCCTTCCTTGTGGCGCTGTAAGCTTTGATGTCGGACACGATTGCACGCGCATGAGAAAAATCTAGTAACTCGTCTTGTGGTAAAATACTGATGACTTCTGGCGGTGACGCACGGAAAGGTGGGAGGAGAGGAGAGGGTGGGTGGCTAGAACATACGAACAGAAGACCGCTGGAGTCTGCAAGAGGCCGGTAGGCCTATACAAGGCAGCTCCTTTAACCCTAAGCTTCCGTTTATCTAACCCCACCTAATATCGCTGTCCATGAATTTATCTAATCTATTTTGAATGTGACAATTGTATTGGCACTCACCACATGACTGCTAAGCCTATTCCACTCATCCACAACCCTGTTAGTAAACCAATTTTGCCTATGTCCTTGTTGAATCTGAATTTATCCATTTTAAACCCATTACTTCGTGTCCTACCCGGTTCTCTTACCAACAAAACCTTATGAATATCTCCCTTATTAAAGCCATTCATCCATTTATAAAACTGTGGTGGTGGTAGTGTTCGCCTCCGCTGCGCTTGTCAAGACGAGGTTTGTTTGCTCGCTCATCACCGCGACCCGCCAATCCAGGTCACAGCAGCCTCCCGGGACCCTGGTGAACCCCTCGACCTCCCTCTGCTGTCGCTGCTGGTTGGGGCGCTGTTCTTGGCTCTAGCGATCTTACCCAGCCATGCACCCAACACACAGCTGCTACGGGAAAGAATAACACCCATTGCCAGGACACAGCAGCTTCTCTGGGACCCTGCTGAACCCCCTCGACCCTTACTAGCTGTGGTGGGTGGAATGGGGTCTGTTCATGACCTTGCGACATAACCCAACACACAGCTGCTACGGGAAAGAATAACACACCCATTACCAGGACACAGCAGCCTCTGGGACCCTGGTGAACCCTCCTTCCGAGCTGTTATGGATGGAACTGGGGTCTGTTCATGGCCTTGGCGACACCCACCCAACACACACAGACACACACACGGTAAAAAATAACACCCGCCAATCCTCTCCTTATGGTTTGTCACTAACTTTTTTTTATTCCTACTTAACATTTGTGACAAACGGTGAAGAACAACCCGCCATTGCTCTCCTTACAGCTTGTCACTTGCATTTGTTTTATCATTCCTACTGAACGTTTGTCACATTAAGCGGTACAAAGCCAAGTAATGCACGGAATTTACATGCGTTTTCCAAGGGTCACTGTCTTAAACATTCCGGGGCCCAGGGACACATTATGGCAAGGCTTTCCTAGGAGTTTGGGCATTTCCAGGGATAGTTTAATGATCCTGGTGGTAGTATGACCCTTCTTCTGTACCATGAACCTAAGAAACACGCATTTGACAACGCCCTCATAGGAGTTTTGGGCATTTCCAGGGATAGTTTAATCACCCTGGTTTTAGTATGACACTTCTTATGTATCATTAACCTAAGAAACACGCATCTGACAAGGCTTTCCTAGGAATTTGGGCATTTCCAGGGATAGTTGAATCACCCTGGTTGTAGTATGACACTTCGTATGTACCATGAACCTAAGAAACACGCATTTGACAAGGCTTTCATAGGAGCCCATGAGAACCCCAGCGACTTCCACGAGAGGCTTTTCAAACAGACGAACTGCAGGGCCGATACGTTTAAAAATACAGACTTAAATGTTGAGGGTCAGGATATTTTTTCTGTTTAAGTCGCGTCCCGTCAGTATTTCTTTTTTTTTTTTACAGAAAAGGAGACAGTTCAAGGGCATGGAAAAAAAATAACAATAATGAAAAAAAAAAAAAAAAAGGCCGCTACTTACTGCTCCTGAATAGAGCTGAAGCCTCAAGTTAACTCGATGACGGCCGGGACGTAAGAAGCGTGAGACACAAGACAAAGTTTGAGGGCGGCACAAAGAGTCGGACAAAGTCTCGGCACAAACAAAGGCGAGGCGCAGCAGCAGGTGAGGTAGTTTTTCGCGTCCCGGCAGACGGCGAGGCAGGACGAGGTGACTCCGTCCTCTCTCCCTTTGTCCCTGCTGATCAAAGCCTCGCTCAGCCCCGTGTTTTCTCCCTATCCCACTTTTCTCCTTTCTTTATCCCGTCTCGTTCTGGTCTTTTTTCCCTCGCAGCTGACAGTTACAATAAATGGAAATGTATCCTGAAAGCGGCTGTAATCCACCAGTGGCCGGGAGCGCACTCTGGCGACGGTGATAACGAGCAACCTCCGCGGCTCTTTGTCTTTCTCCTTCCTGCAGACGGCAAGAAAGTTAGTCTGCCCTTCCATTGTGGCGGCGCCTGGCCGGGGCTGGCTGAGGTTTTGTGCGGGCCTCCTGGCGTGACTCGGACTCGCCCTTTTGTGCCGGTAATTTCTTTGGTGCGGCGTAAAGCCAACTTGTTTTCCACGGAGCTCAGTCACCGGTAAAACAGGCACCAACATAAAGGCCGGGCCACGGCCGTCCCAGGGCCCGTGGGGCTGGGGCCGCCAGCCGTGCGGGCGCTGTGTTGCGGCGCTGTTCTCCCGCCCCGCCCCGCCCGTATCCCGGCGGGGCTCGGCGGGCTGGCCTTCTGTTGAGTAGCGTCAAGCGGTCCTCTCAACCGTAATGGCGCGGCCTGTTGTCAAGTGACAAAACCACGCTGCCTTCTATGGCGCGCCGATGTGCATGAGAGGGATAAAATAAACTGAACAACAGCATTTGTTTGCTCGTACCTGAATAATGAACATTCTCCGGCGTGTTCCTTCCGCGCACTGTTTTGAAGTGGAGCGAACTGACTTAGTTACTGCTCCGGCCTCCAAGATCAGGGCTGCCGGTGCAGGCAGAGGACACACGAGCAGGGAACGCACGCGCTGCATACACAATCCCCGCCGTGTTACGAGGCTGCTGCGACCTGCTTGAAACACACCGCCGCCAGACTGAAGGAAGACAGCTCTGGCGATGGCGGAAAGAGAACACATTCCACTACAGCATAGGCGAACTGTTTTACACGAGTGGGAGATATTTAACTTGAAAACATTAAACAAAGGCATACAAAGGGGAAAAAGAACACGTACAGCCAGGGCCGGGCAGAGGCGGCGCGGCGAGGCCCTCCCCATGCACCTGTCCGCCGAGGCCTGTGTGTTTACATTTCGGCCCCGCTACGCCAGGGGCACGCCCGCACCACTTCCTGCGCATTACCTTCACCTCACACCCTTCCCTGTTTGTTCCCTTGCTTGTGTGTGTTTGTGTGTGTGTGTGTGTGTGTGAGAGAGAGAGAGAGAGAGAGAGAGAGAGAGAGAGAGAGAGAGAGAGAGAGAGAGAGAGAGAGAGAGAGAGAGAGAGAGAGAGAGAGAGAGAGAGAGAGAGAGAGAGAGAGAGAGAGAGAGAGAGAGAGAGAGAGAGAGAGAGAGAGAGAGAGAGAGAGTACATAATCGCAATACATTTCGCCTTTTCCTGTCCTTTCTCTCTAACGACAAATGTAGATGAAAGAGAGAGAGAGAGAGAGAGAGAGAGAGAGAGAGAGAGAGAGAGAGAGAGAGAGAGAGAGAGAGAGAGAGAGAGAGAGAGAGAGAGAGAGAGAGAGAGAGAGAGAGAGAGAGAGAGAGAGAGAGAGAGAGAGAGAGAGAGAGAGAGAGAGAGAGAGAGAGAGAGAGAGAGAGAGAGAGAGAGAGAGAGAGAGAGAGAGAGAGAGAGAGATTAAAGGCCATCGCTTGCAGCGACCGCCCTGCATCACCCAGCAATTGGAAGTACCGGAGCGCTGCGCAGAAACTCAGGTCATTGGGCCTTACTCTTAAATATTTCGGCCCCCAAGCACACACTCATTTGACAAGGCTTTCGTAGGAGTTTGGGGAGTTCCTAGAAGTACGTTTATGACCTCGGTAGTAGTTTGATCCTTCTTCTTTACCATGAACGTTAAAGAACACTCATGAAAACCTGACTAATCTCCTTTGGGCCTTTGTGAACAGTTGCTGAAAGGGGTGGAAGCGTCTGAGGGTCATATTCTTAAGCTTTTCGATACCACAGCACACACACATTTGACAAGACTTTCGGAGGTGTTTGGGACATATCTAGAGGTACGTTTATGACCCTGGTGGTAGTCCAATTCTTCCACTGTGCCATGAACGTAAAAATACACTCATGCAGATCCTGTTAATCTCTTTGGGCCTTTGTAAACAGTTGACGTGAGAGGAGCGTGAGGTGGAAGCGTCTGAAAATACCAACCAAACACCTGTCCCTCTCCTTTAGGCCGCTGCCGCTGCTGCTGGAAATGGTCGTGTTAGTGCAGGACAGCGACCCGGGTGACCGATCGGCAGGCGGGTCATTCGTCATGGGAGATAGACGGAGCCGCTGTGCCCGCGAGATGAAACACTTTGATTGGTTAGTCGTTTGCAGGAAGCCTTCACTCTCGCCCTTGCTCTTTCGTTGTCACCTAAAGCGTTATGGGGCAAGAAATGAAGGTAAACCGTAAACACCATATATTAAAGGATACTGTAGAGGTCGTTAATTTGGTTAGTCGTTTGCCAGGAAGCATTCACCCTCGTCACTGCCCTTTCCTCGTCTCCTAAAGTGCTATGGCGTAAGAAATAAAGAAGAATTGTTAGCGACGTATAGAAAAGATTAAAGCAGAGGTCATTGGTTTGGTTAGTCGTTTCCCAGGAAGCCTTCGCCCTCGCCCTTGCCTCGTCACCTAAAGCGTTATGGGGTAAGAAATGAAGGTAAACCGTAAGCCGCATATATAAAAGGTTACAGCAGAGGCCGTTGATTTGGTTAGTTGTTTACCAGGAGCCTCCACCTCGCCCTTGCCCTTTCTTTCTCCCCCTAAATGTTCTGGGTTAAGAAATAAAGATGAACCGTGAGCAATATATAGGAAAGATTACAGCAGAGGTCATTGATTGGGTTAGTTGTTTGCCAGGAACCATTCACCCTCGCCTTGCCCTTTTCTTCTCCCCCAAAATGTTCTGGGTTAAGAAATAAAGATGAACCGTGAGCAATATATAGGAAAGATTACAGCAGAGGTCATTGATTGGGTTAGTTGTTTACCAGGAACCATTCACCTCGCCCTTGCCCTTTCTTCTCGCCCTAAATGTTCTGGGGTGAGAAATAAAGATGAGCCGTGAGCAGCATATAAAAAAGATTACAGCAGAGGTCATTGATTGGGTTAGTTGTTTCTTATTTATTTTATTTATTTATTTATTTACAGGAAGGGAGTCAACTCAAGGGCAACAAAATAGTGTAGAACAAAGCCAGCTAATCGCTGCTCCCACACCCCCGCCCTTGCCCTTTCGTGACCATCCAAAATATTATGTAAGGCAGTAAAGTTGAGAGCATCCGCTATAGCTGCGCGTGGCCTCGGTGCTCATCTCCGTCGCATTAGCCTTTGAGCCTGTGGTGGGTGAGAAAATATTATGTGGTGAGGAAAAATGGACAACCCTGAACTTAAACGACGTAGAAGATAAGAACAAGGACCATTTATCTGTTTATTCACTTACCATTGTCCAGGAAGCCTTTGCCCTCGCCCTTGGCCTTCCCTCGTCACCTAAAATGGGATGTGGGTGGGACAAGAAAATTATAACGTGTAATCAACGGGAAACATAACAGCCGAGGCCACTCCAGTCACGACTATTCATAAACTATCAGCATCATGGCGGCATTATAACCTTTCCAGACACAGAGATAAAATTTCTAACCGAGGGAGTATTTTTTTCTTTTCTTTTCTTCTTTTGCTTGCTTGGCTGATGCTGCCCCACGGAGCCCATCTTTGATCCTTTTTAGATCATGGATCTTGAGTGTGGGTTGATATCTCCCACTCTAACTGCTCAGACACCGCCTTTGTACCCTTCTGTAGATGTCTATTATCAAATGTCACACGGCCGCACTTCTGTCAAGCGTTGCTCTTCTATTCTAAGACACCGGTGAAAGCACAGAGAAGGGAGGAGGAGAGGAAACTGAGGCGAGGGTTGGATGTTAAGAGATCAGAAGAGTTCAGACGAAAGAATTGGCGGTTCGAGGAAAGGAAGGGAGATGGAGGTGAAGGAACAAGAGCTGGGACTGGCCATTGAAGACAGGACGGAGGGTGAGCAGAGAGGTGGCGGAATAAAGTGTGGAGGCGGTAGGACGGAGAGATAGAGGAGGCCGGAAAAGAGGAAAGTGCAGCGAGGGAAGGAAGGTGAACTAGAAGTGAAGGAACTAGAGCTGGGACTGACCATTGGAGACAGGACGGAGGGTGAGCAGAGAGGTGGCGGAATAAAGTGTGGGAGGCGGTAGGACGGAGAGACAGAGGAGGCCGGAAAAGAGGAAAGTGCAGCGAGGGAAAGAAGGTGAACTGGAGGTGAAGGAACAAGAGCTGGGACTGATCATTGGAGGCAGAACGGAGGGTAAGCAAAGAGGCAGTAAGGAGGAGAGGTAGAAGAGGGTAGAAAAAAAAAAGGAAAGGAAAGGGACGTGAGCGATGAGGGCAGTAGAGGACCCAAGGGAGGAGTTGCCAAATGCGGGTGCCTGCTGTGTAGTGCCGAAGCGAAACGGAGATAAGGCAAAGGAGTGACTCAAGTATTTCGAGGCTGACATATCCTCACACACATGGTAAGGCTTTCGTGGGAGTTGTGTTAGTAGTTTTAGGAGTTAACAAGGCTTCCGCACTATGTATGGGGGAAAAAATGCCTGTCTTCTCAAACATTTCGGGGCTTACACACTCACATTTGGCAAGGCTTTCGTGGAGGTTGTGTTAGTAGTATTTCCATGGGTAGTATTATGAGCCTGGTGATAGTTTGACAAGGCTACTGTACCATGAGATTGAAAAAGCCAATAGTCTCAAACATTTCACGATTCACACATTAGATAACACTTTGGTAGAGGTCACGTTAGTAGTATTTCCATGGGTAGTTTTATGAGCCTAGTGAGAGTTTGCCAAGGCTTCTGGACCATGAACGTGAAGAAACACTCATGAGAACGAGACTAATCTACTTTGTATACTTTGGAAATAGTTGTGAGAGCTGAAATAATCTGAGAGTGAGTGAGTTTGAGATTGAAAAAATGCTGATAAAAGGTAGATAGATAAATAGAACAGAGGAAAGTAAATATAGAAGAGGAATACACTGAAAACGGATACACTGAGAAGGGAGAAGTGGCCGAGGAGGGAAGGGAAGGAGGAATCAGAGACTTAGTAAAGAGAAGCTGGGGACTAAATAGCTTGCCTGTGAGGAAAAATAAAACCCGGGACCAAAACCGTAGAGCAGAGGGGAGTGAATGGAGAAGAGGGAAAGGATGAGGATGAGGGTGGATGTGTGGTAGAGGAGAGAAGGATGAGAAGGGAAGAACGAGTCAGAGGTTATATAAGGAAAGGAGTTGTTAGGTAAGGTGTTAGGTAAGGTTAGGTAAGGTTAGGTTGGCCTGCCTGCCTGCTTGCTAGATTAGGTTAAGGTAGGTTAGGTTAGGATAGGTGTTAGGTTAGGTATAGAATCGTCCCCTCACATCCTCAACCTTCCTGCTCTCTCCTCTTTTCCTGTTAAAAGAAATGTGCTGAGACTAAAATTATCAAGAGGTGAGTAAATGTAAAGAAGGAAATGGATGAGGATAAAGGGATGGGAAGGAAAAGAATGAGTTAGAGGTTACATAAGGGAAGGAGGTTAAGAATGAATGACCTCCTGTTGAAAAAAATGTGATGATAGTAAAATTATCAAGAAGTGTAGTAAATATAGAAAGGAAATGGATGAGGATGACGGGGATGGGAAGGGGAAGAATGAGTTAGAGTTTACATTAGGAAGGAAGGTTAAGGATGAATGACCTGTTAAAAAAATGGGATGAGAGTAATATTATGGAGAGATTAGGAATTATAGAAAAGAAAATGGATGAGGATTATGGGGATGGGAAGGGGAAGGAATGAGTTAGAGGTTACATAAGGAACGGAGGTTAAGAATGAATGACCTGTTAAAGTAAATTGGCTTAGAGTGACATTACGGAGAGGTTAGGAAATGCAGAAAAGGCGATGGATGAGGGAGAGATAGGACATGTAGGGAAGAGGACTTGGGTGAAGGGAAGGAGGAATTACAGATTAGGGAAGGGTGGAGAATGAATGCCAAAGAGGGTAGGAAATGTACGGGATATTGTTGAGAAAGGGAAGGTATGCTGGAAAAGAGGAGAGATGGGTGAGGAAGGGAAGGAGGAGGAATTAGAACTTAGGGAAGGAAAGGGAAGGGAATATAAAAAATGAGAGAAAAATATGATAAAAGTAGAATTATCAGGCGGGTAGAAAATGTAGAAAAGGAAATTGAATGAGGAGGAAAATGACTGAAAGGGAAAGGGGAATGTGAGTTTAAGAAAAGGAGAGGAAAGTGGAGAGAACAAGATGTGATGAAAGTAAAAATATAAAAACTGATGGAAATGAAGAAAAGAAAATGGGATAGGATGAAGAGGACAAGTGGATAAAGGAGGAGGAGGAGGAGGAGGAGAAGGAGGAATTACAGTAGGGAAAAGAAGGGAAGGGAAAAGGTGAGGAAAGAGCATCACGGAGTCTGGTGGGCGGGTGGGTGAGGAGGTGGGTGGGTAGGTGGGAGCGAGGAAAGGGAAGGAGTAATCAGAGCTAAGAGAAAGGAAGGCGGAGAAATGGCATCACGGAGACGAGTGGGCGGGCGAGAGGGTAGGTAGTGGGGGTTGTGGGTGGGGTTGTTGGTGGGTAGGTAAGGGAGAGGAAGGGGAGGGAGGAATAAGAGCCAAGCGAAGGGAGGAGGAGAAGAAACGGCATCACGAAGAAGAGAGGGAGAGTGGGAGGGTAGTTTGGGTCGGTAAGTGGGTGGTAGATGGGGTGGTAGATGGGTGGAGGCGGGGTTAGTGGGTGTTGAGTGAGTGAGGGAAGAGAAAGGACTGGCATCGGGAACTGAAAACGATATAGAAGAAGAAGAAAAAAAAAGAAGAAGAATTAAAAAAAGAAAAAGAAGAAGAAAAGGAAGAAGAAGAAGAAGAAAAAGAAGAAGCAGAAGAAGAAAAGAAGAGAAGGAAGAAGAAAGGAAGGTTAAATAAAAGGTTTGGGAGAAGAGAAGTAGGAGAGAAGGAAGAGAGGGAGAAGGAGAAGAAGGTGCAGGAGAAGAAAGAGAAGGAAATGAAGAAAATGTGGAGGAGTCTGATAAGGAGGAGGAGGAGGACGTAGAATGGAAAATAAGGAGAAGGATTAATCAGAGTTAAGGAAGGGAAGGGAATGGAAGGGAAGGTGGAAAGTCAGAGTTGTGGGTGGGTGTTAATGGGTGGATGGGTAGTGGAGGGGGTAGAGAGGGTGGGAGGTGGGTGGGTGGCGGGGGGGGGGCAGCAGGGGGAGGCAGCGGGGGCAGGCAGCCAGGCAGGCAGGCAGAGACACCGTGCAGGTGGAGCAAGACGGTCTCCGGCAGCCTCACGTCACTGACTATTTTAAACCTTTTTTTTTACGTCTTGGCCTATTGCGCCGGTAGGCCTCTTCCCGGTGGATCCTGATGGTCGGTCCAAGGCTTCTTCCCGGTGGGTCCTGATGGTCGGCCCAGCCCGTCCTGGCGCTGGCGAGTGTTTATAGTGGCGCCATCTTGCATTGGCTCATGCTGCCCTCCCGGAACTCATCTTTAATCCTAGAATCTAGAGTCCGCTGATAGGTGGTCTTCTGGACAGCATGTGGGTAGTTTTAAGCCACTCGGCGGCGGCTGAAAAATCCCAGCTTGGTGGCACCGGTCGGGGATTGAACTCGCGTCCTCCTGAACGCGGGGTCGTATCGCTATCCGTTCAGCCACCGCCTTCCCTGAACCTGTTCTGCTTACCGTCTCTCTCGCTGGAATATATTAGATTATGTTAGGTTAAGTGAGGATAGGTTAAGGTAGTTTAGGTAAGGTAAAGCTAGGTTAAGATAGGTTAGCTTAGGTAAGGCTCGGCAATGTTAGGTTAGGTTAGGGAAGGCTCGGTGCTAGGTGAGGTTAGGTAAGGTTAGGAAAGCTAGGTAAGGTTAGATGTGGTTAAGTAAGGCTAGGATAAGCTAGGTTAGGTAAGAATAGGGAAGCTAGGTAAGGTTAAATGTATTTAAGTAAGGCAAGGATAAACTAGGTTAGGTTAGGTTAGGAAAGTTAGGTAAGGTTAGATGTGGTTAAGTAAGGCTAGGATAAGCTAGGTTAGGTTAGGTTGAAGGCGTCCTCTTACACCCTTACCCTCTCCTCTCTCTCGCCCTTGCCCTCTCGTTAAGATAGATTAGGTTAGGTTAGGTCTTTGCATTTCTCTAGCCTCCCTGTCACACCCATTGCCTTCCCCCTCCCCCTCGTCTCCCCCCTCGTCTCCCCTTCTCCTCGCCCCTCCCTCTCTCCCTCTTGCCCTCTCGCCAAGATAAATTAGGTTGCTTAGGTTAGGTAAGGCTTGGTAAAGTTAGGTAAGTCGTCCCTCTCACCCTCTCCCTCTCTCGCCCTTGCCCTGTCGCTAAGATAGATTAGGGTTAGGTCAGGTCAGGTAAGGCAGAGTTAAGTTAGGTCTTCGTGCATTCCTCTGACTCTCCCTCTCACACCTCCCCTCGCCCTCTCCCTCTCTCCCTCTTTGCCCAGACATTAGACGTTTTCAAATTTAATCAGATAAATTAAGTTCTAATAACGTCAAGGGGAGGAAGGAGGGCAGGGAGGGCGCGGCAGGGAAAGCAAAGCAGAGGAATGGCAGGGGGAGGAAGTGAGACAGGGTTGGTGAGGTAGGGTTAAAGAATGGAAGCAGAGGAATGGCAGGGGGAGGAAGTGAGATAGGGTTGGTGAGGTAGGGTTAACGAATGGAAGCAGAGGAATGGCAGGGGGGCGGAAGGATGACAGGGAAGGGTGCGGCAGGGGAAGGAAAACAGAGGAATGGAAAGGGGAAGGAAGGAATCCAGGGAGGGCGTGGCAGGGGAAAGAAAGAAGGGAGGCAAAGGAATGGCAAGGGGAAGGAAGGCAGAGACGGGGTGGCGAGGGGAAGGGACACAGAGGAATGGCACGCACGTCACGCACGCTACTGCTTCTTGTGGCGGAGCGGCCGCCTCCGACTTCCTGATTGTCACCGGCAAATTTAGTCCTTATAAGCAACCCATCACTCCTAATGGAGAACGACCAGTACCACTTCCATTTTATAATTACAATTAAATTACAAATTACATTAGCCTTTAATTAATTATAATTACAATTACTTACTATAATTGCATTTTCAATTACAATTACAATTAAAATTACAAAAAAAATGTAATTAATTACATTTCAATTAAATTACAATTACAATTACTCCAACCCTGGTAGGAAGGGGTAAGGTGTGGGTGGCAGGGGAAGGGAAGCAAAGGGATGACAGGGAGCGGAAGTGGAGGGGATGGGGGGTTCCAGGGGAAGGGAAGGGAAGCAGAGGCATGGCAGGGGAATTATAACAAGTCACGCATTGTGTGGACGCCGCTTTAGAGGGAAGAAAACATGTCCTTTCATGGATCTCAATAACATGCGCGAGAAGATAATTATATGCATCCTTATGTTCACATTACTGTTGCAGATTCGCGGCAATATGATGCTGAGGTTTCCGCGGGAGACGATGGCGGCCGCAGTTTTCTTAATATCAAGCGACAATGTCAGGAAACAGGGGGAGTGAGGCGCGTGAAGTCGTCAGAGTTCAACAGCAGGTGCCACCCAGGTCTTGGGTGCCACCAGCTCTAGACTCAGGGGGGTGCAATGTCAACTCCAGGCTACCTAAATCCGCCAATGCCAAACCGAGGTGACGTGTTGAATCGGCGCCCTTATGATAGCACGAGAGCCCCGATGGCCTGCCCCCAACGCAGCATCTACCGCTTCCTTGGCGTGGCCGAGGACGCGCCCTTCGCCGAGGTGAAGAAGGCCTACCACAAGGCGGCCCTGCGGCTTCACCCCGACAAAAACCCGGACAATATTAAGGCTGCCACCAAGCAGTTCCAGGCACTACAGTCTGCCTTCAGGGTGCTGAAGGAGCGGGAGGAGAGGGGCCTGCCGCGGAAGAAGGGGGGTTGCGGGAAGCCTGGGTGCACCAAGTGCTTCAGGAGGAAAGCTCAGCGGGCCGAGGGCGGGCAGGAGGCCCCTCGGAAAGAGAAGAAGTCGTCGAAGAAAGGGGGCTGCGGGAGGCCCGGATGCACCAAGTGTTTCGCAAAGGAAGGGGGTCAGAGCGAGGCCCCGCCGAGAGAGAAAAAGAAGCAAAAGAAGGAGCCCAAGAAGCGCCCCAAGGGGAGCGCGGAGACAGAATTTGAGCGGGAAAAGCGGCGAGCCGATCGGAAGTACTGGAGACATCGCCGGCGCAAGGAGAGGGAGGAGGAGGAGGAGCGTCGCTGGCTGGAGGAGGAGGAGGAGAGGATGGAGCAGGAGAGGGAGTACAGACAGATGCTGTACGAGCAGGAGAGGGAGAGGCGGGAACAGGAACGGATCCTTCAGCAGGAGGAGTTGAAGAGGTTTGTTGAACACCGGAACCGCCTGCTGCGAGAGCAAGAGGAGGAGGAGAAAAAGAGACGGGCGAGGGAGAGAGCGGAGGACAGAAAGGAGGCCAAACGGAGACGTGAAGAGGAGAAGTGGGAGCAGTATCTTGAACTGCGAGCCAGCTGGCTGGGAGAGAGGCCGGGGGAGAACATGGCGGAGGTCAGGGCGCAGTTTCTCGCGGCCCAAGAGACGGTGAGGCGGGATGCCGAGAGGATCAAGCAACGGGAGGAAAGGATGTATAAAGAGACCGGCTGGCGGCTTGAGCAGTTTGTTAGGCCTATTCTACCGAGGGTGAAGCGAGCGAGGGAAGGGGAGGAGCAGTCGGCGCCAGAAGCGAAGAGTGCCAAAACGATGCACTAAGCACCTCACCCGCCCTGCCCGGCAGCGCTATGGCCTTGAAAAAAGAAAAGTAAAACAAGTAAAAAAATATTTAAAAAATTAAAAAACTGCAAAAAAACAAACAAAAAAGATATGACCAAAAAAAATGTGTGCAAGGTTTTACAACTTGGTTAAGTTTCAGTTCAGTTTAACTTTAATTTAAATAAGGATTTAAGTTTAACGTTGAAAAAGGAGCAAGGATTCCACTCACAACAGTCGTCCGGCGCTTGAAGAAAATCTTGTAAAATGCAGAAAAAACGTTGCCAACTGCACAAACAATAGGACTGTGTGAGTGTGTGTGTGTGTGTGTGTGTGTGTGTGTGTGTTTGGGAGAATGGGGAAGACCACAACAACGGAAGGGTATAAAAAATAAAAGTAATGGGAAGGGATGAAGACCCTGGCTTAGTGGCCCGGATTCCATGTAGCTACACCCTGGCTTAACTGCCTGTGTGGGATGCTGACCCTGGCTTAACTGCCTGTGTGGGATGCTGACCCTGGCTTAACTGCCTGTGTGGGATGCTGACCCTGGCTTAACTGTCTGTGTGGGATGCTGACCCTGGCTTAACTGCCTGTGTGGGATGCTGACCCTGGCTTAACTGCCTGGGTGGGATGCTGACCTTGGCTTCATTGTCTGGGTGGGATGCTGACCTTGGCTTCATTGTCTGGGTGGGATGCTGACCTTGGCTTAGCTGCCTGGGTGGGATGCTGACCTTGGCTTAACTGCCTGGGTGGGATGCTGACCTTGGCTTAACTGCCTGGGTGGGATGCTGACCTTGGCTTAATTGTCTGGGTGGGATGCTGACCTTGGCTTAACTGCCTGGGTGGGATGCTGACCTTGGCTTAACTGCCTGGGTGGGATGCTGACCTTGGCTTAACTACCTGGGTGGGATGCTGATCCTGGCTTAACTGCCTGGGTGGGATGCTGACCTTGGCTTAACTGCCTGGGTGGGATGCTGACCTTGGCTTAACTGCCTGGGTGGGATGCTGACCTTGGCTTAACTGCCTGGGTGGGATGCTGACCTTGGCTTAACTGCCTGGGTGGGATGCTGACCTTGGCTTAACTGCCTGGGTGGGATGCTGACCCTGGCTTAACTGCCTGGGTGGGATGCTGACCCTGGCTTAACTGCCTGGGTGGGATGCTGACCTTGGCTTAATTGCCTGGGTGGGATGCTGACCCTGGCTTAACTGCCTGGTGGGATGCTGACCTTGGCTTAACTGCCTGGGTGGGATGCTGACCCTGGCTTAACTGCCTGGGTGGGATGCTGACCGTGGCTTAACTGCCTGGGTGGGATGCTGACCTTGGCTTAACTGCCTGGGTGGGATGCTGACCTTGGCTTAACTGCCTGGGTGGGATGCTGACCTTGGCTTAACTGCCTGGGTGGGATGCTGACCTTGGCTTAACTGCCTGGGTGTGATGCTGACCTTGGCTTAACTGCCTGGGTGGGATGCTGACCCTGGCTTAACTGCCTGGGTGGGATGCTGACCCTGGCTTAACTGTCTGGGTGAGATGCTGACCTTGGCTTAACTGCCTGGGTGGTATGCTGACCCTGGCTTAACTGCCTGGGTGGGATGCTGACCCTGGCTTAACTGCCTGGGTGGGATGCTGACCTTGGCCTAACTGCCTAGGTGTGATGCTGACCTTGGCTGAGCTGCCTGGGTGGGATGCTGACCTTGGCCTAACTGCCTAGGTGTGATGCTGACCTTGGCTGAGCTGTCTGGGTGGGATGCTGACCTTGGCTTAATTGCCTGGGTGGGATGCTGACCTTGGCTTAACTGCCTGGGTGGGATGCTGACCTTGGCTTAACTGCCTAGGTGTGATGCTGACCTTGGCTTAACTGCCTGGGTGGGATGCTGACCTTGGCCTAACTGCCTAGGTGTGATGCTGACCTTGGCTGAGCTGCCTGGGTGGGATGCTGACCTTGGCTTAACTGCCTGGGTGGGATGCTGACCCTGGCTTAACTGCCTGGGTGGGATGCTGACCCTGGCTTAACTGCCTGGGTGGGATGCTGACCCTGGCTTAACTGCCTGGGTGGGATGCTGACCTTGGCTTAACTGCCTGGGTGGGATGCTGACCTTGGCTTAACTGCCTGGGTGGGATGCTGACCTTGGCTTAACTGCCTGGGTGGGATGCTGACCATGGATTAACTGCCTGGGTGGGATGCTGACCCTGGCTTAACTGCCTGGGTGGGATGCTGACCTTGGCTTAACTGCCTGGGTGGGATGCTGACCTTGGCTTAACTGCCTGGGTGGGATGCTGACCCTGGTTTAACTGCCTGGGTGGGATGCTGACCCTGGTTTAACTGCCTGGGTGGGATGCTGACCTTGGCTTAACTGCCTGGGTGGGATGCTGACCTTGGCTTAACTGCCTGGGTGGGATGCTGACCTTGGCTTAACTGCCTGGGTGGGATGCTGACCTTGGCTTAACTGCCTGGGTGGGATGCTGACCTTGGCTTAACTGCCTGGGTGGGATGCTGACCTTGGCTTAACTGCCTGGGTGGGATGCTGACCCTGGTTTAGCTGCCTGGGTGGGATGCTGACCTTGGCTTAACTGCCTGAGTGGGATGATGACCCTGGCTTAACTTCCTTGGTGTGATGCTGACCTTGGCTTGACTGCCTGGGTGGGATGCTGACCCTGGCTTAACTGCCTGGGTGGGATGATGACCCTGGCTTAACTTCCTGGGTGGGATGCTGACCTTGCCCTAACTGCCTGGGTGGGATGCTGACCCTGGCTTAAATGCCTGGGTGGGATGCTGACCTTGGGTTAACTGCCTGGGTGGGATGCTGACCCTGGTTTAATTGCCTGGGTGGGATGCTGACCCTGGCTTAACTGCCTGGGTGGGATGCTGACCTTGGCTTAACTGCCTGGGTGGGATGTTGACCCTGGCTTAACTGCCTGGGTAGGATGCTGACCTTGGCTTAACTGCCTGGGTGGGATGATGACCCTGGCTTAACTCCCTGGGTGGGATG